>NC_086059.1:12743168-13047965 GCF_947568885.1 Cydia strobilella | reverse complement strand
TAATGCCGCCGTTGCCCCTCCTCCTCCACCGTAGTGTTAGCAGCTAGTGTTTCCAGGCAATATGGCTCGGTAGAGGGCACAAAGCCAACCCATCTCTCCACCGAGCCATACTGCCAGAAACGTATAGCATTAGGTAGAGTCCATGCTGGTTAGATGAAGCTGGTTCTGGTTAAAACAGCAGCTAAAAGTTAGTAAATGGAAAAAGAACAGAAACTGACCATAGTTCTGCAGAAAGTGACAAGACTTTTTTTGTCAATACAAACACTAATTTGGTCAAAAATGGTGGTCTGTATAACTATGGTCAACTCTGTAATGGTCACAAGTCACAAGCACTAAAAGGAATTAGAAATGTTAAAATAACAGTGCTATATGATATTAATTTTATACGTAAATTTATGGACAAAGTTTAGCTTACTGCACTAAGTGTTAAATTTTTGGGTGACTTGAAGACCCACACCACGGTCGCACTTCCAAAGAGCCGACGTCTGGTCGAGAAAACACTAGTAGGTTAGTAATGTAAGCAATAGCACACAGTTTTAGTCACAGATATAAATAAACCATAGATGACGCAAATGCATCTACTTCGCGTGTCCGAACCCCGAGAAATCCTCGGGGTTGACTGTCGCTCTTGACAGTCCCCGCGCGTCAGTTGTTGCAGCCGGACGTTCGTGAAGACTTAAAAAATGACTCGTTGCTTGATAATTAACTAAAAAGGCAAAAACATATTTCCTATCACAGGTAAGTAATTTTAAAATCATATTATGCGTAAATTTTGTATGAAAAAGTCGGCACGCTTGGTTTCAATACAAATCGTGACATTTGCGTCATCTAGCGTATTAGTATATATTACATTTGTGGTTTTAGTAGTATAAATACTAAGAATGAAACATAACAAACCTCTTTCTTGGTGGCAAAGATGTCCTCTCCCTGCTTACGCTTGACGCTGCGCTTGGCGGACTTCTTGTTCTTCTTGAAGTAGGCGTCGTCCAGGTGCTCGGGGAGCTTGAAGGTGCTGAGGTCCAGCTTGGTGGAGGTCCCGATCACGTACCGCTGCGGGATGCGGCGCAGCGGGCACGAGTTCAGCTGGAAATTTACAAAAATTGTAAGTACATTTTAAGTTTGTATAATATTTACCACCAATATAAATAAGATAAGTTCGCTTTTGTATAAATGTTGTGTCTTTTGCTGTTATTTTGTGGAACAAAGTGTTTTAATACTACTAGTATGACCATGAAAATGAGTTTCATTTTAAGGAAATTTCGATATACCTAGTCGGCTCATAAGTTCTGTCATATACATAGTATCAAATAAAATCAAAAGTTTAAGTTTATTCCGTATAATTTGTACAGCGTTTGAAAGCTTATAAACTAGAGAATCTAAATGTATAACATTTATTCAAAATGACCGCCATAATTATCTACACAGGCTTGAAGTCTTCGTGGCCAGTCGTCAATGGATTCACGCACCACTTTCATGTCGATATTGGCCACTGCCGTAGCAAGAGATTTTTTCAGCGAGTCTAGATTTGCATGAGGTTTTGAGCACACCTTTTCCTCTAAATACTGCCATATTTTATAGTCTAAAGGATTAAGATCTGGGCTAGAGGAGGGCCAATCTTCATGCCGTATAAAGTCGATTTTATTGGAGGCGAGCCAGGCTTGTGTAGACTTTGCCTTATGGGCTGGAGCAGAGTCCTGCTGGAAAACCCAATGCTGGTTTAGAAACATCGTGTGGGATAGTGGTTTCACAATATTAGTCAACACCGTGTCTTGGTACACTTTGGCACTAGTTTTTACTCCTTTCTCACAAAAATGCATACTAGTGACGCCCGCATAAGAAACTCCCAGCCAAACCATCACAGATGAAGGGTGATGACCTCTTTGAATACGGGGAATGCTATTAGACGCTTCTTTACTATTGCGAGCGTACACTCTATCATTTTGTTTATTACAGTTTTCTTCTATGTCAAAAATTTTCTCGTCCGAAAACAGTATACAACGGTGCTTATTTTTAGCGTACTTCTTCAATAAAGCTTTAGATCTTTTAAGCCGACCATTGAGAAGATGGCCAGTTTTTCGTTTATAAGCACGAAGTCTCAGGTCTTGATTAAGCACTCTTTTCACCGTGTTTTTGCTCAAACCCATCTGGAGGGCCATAACTTTTTGTTTCCTAGCGGGATTTCTGGCAATGCGTGCCCTAATTGCTTGTACAACCGCTGGAGTCCTAGCTGTACGCGGACGACCGCTTCTTTTCTTGTCATTTAAACTAGAGACCTCACTGTATCTTTCTATGGTACGATACACAAATCTTAGAGAGAATTTTAAATTTTCAAGTAGCTTAAAGATTTTAGTCGGCAAGTGACCACAACGATATAGTGCAATTATTGCGGTACGGCTATCTTTAAGCGTCCACTCCATGTTGAAGAAAACAGAAAATTGCAAAATTATACTACTCAAATATTTAATAAAGATTCGAAATTCAAATGCAGAACGGTTTTTGTTTTAGGAGTTCCAAATTTAAATTTTAAAGGCCAGTGACAGAACTTATGAGCCGACTAGGTATAATGACTTGCTTTAATTAATGCTCTTGATTGTTAAATTATTAATGATAATCATACAAGCTTATGCTGCTTATGTCTAGGTTGAATTGCCTCACTATTCCTTATATTGGTTATTTAACACCATAACACTAGAATGCAGTCAACAAGAAGATGAAGGTATATAGACCAACACAAGACAAGCCACCTCACACTCAATTGCAGAGACCGCGCGTGTATTTGTCTCTTGTGAATGTTGAGGCACGTTTACACAAACTGAGTTGCTTCACTGGAGGCATCTGAATAGATTCGCCTATTCTGGAAGGTTTAATAAGTCATATTACTTACTGCGAAGGGTCCGGTGACCAGCAGCAGGCCGCTGGGCTGGACTCCGACGAGCACGACCCTCTTGCCGGCGTGGCGACCGGCGAGCAGGATGCACACAGTGCCGGGGGTGAGGTTGGGACGTGTCCGCCTCACGTGCTTGCTGAACGACTTGTGGTGGGGGCGGGAACGGATCCTGAAAGAACATTAAACATTAAATAATTTCACGGTTTAGACACTTGTTTCAGTCACTCGCGTGACATGTTTCGGAGAAAGAACATTTTTAATATTAAACATCTTGTGTGCAGGGATTATTTCTTTCTAAGTTTCCTCATATGCATGTTTTTTTTTTTTATAAGTTCTTTATTTAACAATATATTACAAGGTAATTACTTAATCTAGTGTACATTTGGCATCCTAGACAGTATTAACAATAATTTAATATTACTGTCTAGGATGCCAAATGTACACTAGATTAAGTAATTACCTTGTAATATATTGTTAAATAAAGAACTTATATGCATATGCATGTGGACATTTCAAATAAGACCTTACACAGACAAGGTAATTTCCCTTTAAGAATTTATCAATGGGAGCCTTACTATATACAATTACGGCGGTGGCAGAATAACAGCGTCCGTTGCTGAAAACCTTTGGGGTTGCTGTGCCCCGAAGCCTTTTTGGCACAGACATCAGCTGAGCCACCTTCCCTTTCAATTAGTTTGTACAAATTTCTTGAATAAACGTCTTTTATTATTATTATTATATGCATGAATGAAGGACCATCGTAGATCATTCACAAATTATTTACTGAAAGCCACACTCAAATACATATTTAATTATACGGGGTCTACCGCGATTTAGAGTCAAATAGGTTCATAAGCCATGGAGCTATGATGCAATGGAATTATAGCATAAATAACAGAATTCATATGAACTTAAATTACTTATTCAAGGACCATTCATCATGTTTGTTTTAAAATGTGGATAATTCTATATTTGTGATGTTTTCAACCAAAACTCTTAAAGCTCACAACCTTGAAGGAGCGCAGAGAACGCGGAGATCTGATTGAGACATACAAAATACTAACCCAACACTACGACCTTAAAGATTTCCATAAGATGCTAGAACGCAATAGTAACAACCGTCTGAGAGGTCATCAGTATAAGCTGGTGTCTCACAGGTCCTACAATAATCCTCATAGACACTTCTTTAGCAACAGAGTGGTCAACGCTTGGAACAAACTCCCAGAGGATGTAGTAGCGGCCCAAAGTGTCAATGAGTTTAACAATAAATTAGATCAGCACAAAGCAAATTCTACTCAACACTGAGAATTCGGTTTATTTATTTATTTATTTATTTATTTAATCTTTATTGCACAAAAGAAAACCTTACAGTACAAAAGGCGGACTTAATGCCATAAGGCATTCTCTACCAGTCAACCTTAAGGCTAAGCAGAGAAATTGTGGGCGGTGCTACAAATACAACAGCAAAAATAAAATAAAAATAACATATAATCACATATATATACAAATATAATATACATATATAATATATATATAAATAACGACGAGACTCATTATGAAACTAATAAAAATACACTAAGAAACTTTATTTCCGCTAGCATAGAAAGCACGTAAGGATTTTTTGAACGCGAACTTATTTGGCGCATTTTTTATGTTAAAAGGAAGTCCGTTCCAAAGGCGCGCCACCTGCACAGTGAACGAATACGACATGAACCCGGTTCGGTGAAAAGGGATGGACAGAGACATATTGCCAGAAGAGCGAAGTTGGCGGTCGCGAGAAATGCCGTAGTATTGAAATAAGGATTTGAGGTACTCAGGAGAGTGTGGATCGTTAAGCACAGAAAAGAGAGTGGAAAGCAAGCGAATATTGCGACGTTGTCGAATTGGAAGCCAGCCAAGCTGAGAGCGAAAGGAAGAAATGTGATCATATTTGCGGAGGCAAAAAATGAAGCGAATGCAGTTATTCATCAGGCGATCCAATTTGTCGAGAAGCTCTTCGTTTAAGTCCGGATAACAAACATCACCATAATCAATAATGGGCAGTATAAGGGTGTTCATTAATGCAACTTTAGTTTTGATCGGTAAAAAGTGTTTCAGTTTGTTGAGAGAATGAAGTGAGCCCATGACCTTACGGCTGATTTCAGTAACCTGTGCCCTCCAACTCAGGGTATTGTCAAAAAGAACACCCAAGTCTTTAACGCTCTGACTAAATCTTATTGGGGAGCCGTTAAAGCTTACAGGTGCAAGTGCGTCCAAGTCTAGTTTTGCAAGCTGTCTGGAACTACCTATAACGATAGCCTGGCACTTTGACGGATTTACAAAGAGGCCAAACCTCTCAGACCACTGCTGGATATGCAAAAGGTCCAGGTTAAGTTTACCAATGCATGTTTATGACTCTGGATACAGGCATTATCAGTTGTTTAAACTGCCTGCCTGCATTACAAATAATAATAATAAAAGGTACATTGTTGCTTGTTGATAAGGTTGATTTCTAATTGAAGCTATATGGAAATAGCGTGTTACTGACAAGCGACTATAAGTACCCTTTTGGTTGAAAACGGCACATATGGTGCTACTTTCTCGCACTAGTGCGTAAAGTGCACTTTTCGTGCATATGTCGAAAGTTTGAAGGCCATATGCACTGTAAAACGTTGTTTGGATAAATGTTAAAACTTTTACTTCAATTATTTTCTGATAAACAAACAATCTTTTTGAATTTAAACTGTTGTGAGACATACTAACACTAAATAATTTCACGGTTTCGGCGCGAGTGACTAAAACAAGTGTCTAAACCATGAAATTACTTAAACAATCTTTTCTTATTATTCATGAGGAATATAGTCTGAATTATAACAGAGTTACTTACTTGTCCTGTGTAGGGTAGAAAGACCTCCTGCGCTTGAGCAGCACAGTACGGGAGCCTCCATTCTTGTCACCACCGACCTGCTTCACCACCGCGGAGGGCTTCTTGGGCTTCTCGGCTTTAGGGTTCTTCTTGCCAACAAACTTGTAAAGGGCCTGGAAAAAGATATTTAAAGTTTCAGGAGAATACAAATAACAGATTTTACACATACTATAATACAAAATAAACAGTCTATGGTCTTCACTTTTAGTCTGAAAAGTTACAGTAGTTGATGCATTTCTCTATGGTATGGGCCAGTCATAAATCATAGTAATCTTCTCATAGCTAATATTTGTTTTTCTTTTTCTTGCAATAATACATTGAGAACATTTTGAGGTTATAAAAACAGTACTAAAATATTGTTTTGGATAATTCATTACCATTACTTAAATATACAGATTAAAACGATATAAAATTATGAATGTAAATAGAATTACAAAATTACTTACAAGAAATTGAAAAAACGAACCTTCTTGTGGTACATCTTAGACTTGGAGAATCTGACAACTCCATTGCCCAAATCGTAATTCCTGGGCTTGCCAACCTTGGCCTTCTTCACTCCGCCCGCGGGCGCCGCGGCGGGCTTGGCCGCCGCCTTGGGCTGTGGTGGAGCCATGACTTAACTGCACAAACAGAAACCAACCTCAATAACAACACACCTCAAATAAATTTTAGGTTACAATTGTTTTGACACGACACAACATGTATTGAGACTTTAAATCAATTAAGTTTGATGCTTATTATGATCCTAATTAAGTGTTTTAGCACTGGAGAGAGGGTTTATTCAAGGGTTTATTCACAGTGGAAGCACTTTTTGGTCATGAACGTCAAATTTTTATCAACATTTTTCGTGAAAAACAACAACGTTTAAATCAAAATACGCCACAATATCACTTATACCTAGCCTTAAGATTAATAATCATACACGGTATTCACGAATTAACACGAATTCGATAGTATTCAAATGGATTTCTTTTCATAAAATATTATTTCAACTCACATTACAACCGGGCTCAAGCAAAAGAATTTGACAGAAAGAAAAATGCGTGTCTATGGCATGATAGTGATGTATATTTTATGACAGTTATCGGTTTTTACGATTCGTTTTCTTGGCTATGGATAACTTAAAATATTTAAAAAAAAGGGATTAATTAATGTAACATATATACATGTATTTTATTAAAGTAATGAAATATAAACCACGTCCACGTCACGTTTTTATATAATTTTCTAAACATGGGTCAACCAAGCATTACAATTTTTTTTAGTTCTTTGTTTGCTAGCAACCCTATTTAAAACGTCAAATTATTTGAAATTAAAAAAATTATTAGTGATGAAAAATGGCTTCCTTGAGGAGCCCGTCTTCGCCGTCCGACGGCTATAAAAGGTTCAGTGACGATTTCGCAAACACCAGCATCAACAATTACGGCTCGAACGTCACAAGTAAATCAGAAGCTAAGATTTTACTATGCACTGTAGCCGCATAACCCGTGTACGCTTTCCTTGTACTTACAATACATTTTGTTATGCATATTAACATTGTTTTAATTTTCTACGCTAATTCTATGCCGTAACTCATACATTACCTACAGTAACGCTACCCTTTCCGATCGAACAAGTGTTCCTGTAATACCTTAAATGGATAATGACGCAAATCTATGACTCATAGCCGTCTAAACACTAACTTATGTATATTATAAACAATGCACATTAGATGACCCAAATTCTTTTATGCAGCGGTTTCTTGAAGAATCCTTCGCTAAGTTCTCGCATGGCTGTAGTCGCTTTTTGCATGTTCACAAACGTAATAATTGTAGTAAATATAATGTTAATTACAGTTTTAATTCATAACTAAGTGTATAACCTTGTAAGTATTACAATAGGGGCAGCTAGCGGTAACTATAAAGCCCCGATTACGCGTGTATCTTTTGATCTCTAATGATATATCCAGTTAGATCTGACCTAGACTGCTTAGAGTCCCTTTTATCCGAACCAAATCAAAGAACCTAAGTAGCTTGTAGACTGATAAACTTTGTAGTACATATATTCCATGACTAGGTTCAAAACAATTCTCACTATTCCTGATGATTGTCATTTAACAAAATTGGATTTACAATAACATTATAAGAACAGGCATTAACATTACAATAAAATACAGTATAAGTACAAAACATATGTTATATCAATTTGTAGCATCACATTGTTATTATTATCTCACCATATTACTATAGCTTGAACATAGGATAATTCATCAATCTTATTCATTGACTTATTATATTACTTCGTAAAGATGGGCCTTATGGGCAATAAAAATGGTGCCAGTACAGCAGTGTCACACACACGAATTCCAGCCAATCATGCAGTCTAATGCCACAACGCGATTGGTTGATGAGTTCGCATCACGCGCGCGATTGGTCGCAAATATTTGTGTTAGACTGCACAATTGGCTCGAATTCGTGAGTGACACAGCTGAACTAGCACCATTATTAGTGCCCGTAAAGCCTGTCTTTATATATAAGTCAATGATCTTATTAAAATCTGATCAATCTCAAGAAGAATGGAAAATGCTCCAGTATGCTGTGTTTCCTGATAACTAAAACCTTGGAGTCATCAAACCTAGAGTGAATATGCTAACTGACCCAGTGAGCTTCCAACTTTGGCCCTGATATAACATCCCGGTGAGGCTAGGGTCAATAACCACTTAGTGTAAAAAAATAAATAGTTTTAGTACTGTCTGATAACCTATTGGCCGCCAGACTAAGAAACAAAACACTATGTCAAAAGGTTAAACCTACTACATCCAAGTGAGAGTGGCGGTATCTGCTAGACTAGGTTAGTGATATAATGAGAATCACCATCTCATAAACAGATAGCTGTCTTCCACCATAGAAGGACTATGAGTACAACGGTTTAAACCTGGTCAAATCATCAAAAACGAAGTTTTTTTTTTTTACTTTTACATGGACTTCAATAACAATTAACAATGTATAAAACATTGACCAAAAAACTGTAGTTAATAATTCTCATTATAAAAAAAATAAAATAAAAAATAAACATTTATTTCAGAAAACATAGGTTCTATAATATGGTTAGTAACTCTTTACTAAACAAAATAGTGGTATAGTTTAATAAAATGAAGGCTTTACTTAAGAACTATGTTAGAATACTTTTAAAAGAAAAGGAAAACTAAAATAAAATAAAATTACAATTACATTAAAGACTAAATTTAATCAAATTAGTTCAAATAAACTGAGAATAATAAGTGAGACACCAAATATTAGGTTTGCTTGGCATTTAAGAATTGGGTCAAGTTTTCTAAGGTCACAGACATTACTAATGACCTAATGATTAAAATAAATGTTATCAAAGGTATTTTTAGAATCATTAGATCTTCTGTTATACTCCTGTGTATATACTACCATCCTACCCCTTTATCTCAGTTATGTAGTATAACTTATACTACATTCACATTGCCACACTTATCAACCTTATCAGCGGCTGACATCTATTATCAGACAGGTGTACAGCACCTTTGGTTATTGGAATATCATTGTCCAAACTTAAGTATAAATATGCTTATGTTTGGTTTTATAAGTTTTATGTAAATATTTGTGCACATCACTCAAAAATTTTAAAGGAAAAAGGATTTATCAGGAGTGGAGGTTACACAATGACTACAATATGGGTAAACTTTTTTGGAATTTTGACTGATAGGCTATAGATACTTTAAAAAAATATATATATATTTATTTTTTCTATAGGTATTTTGCCCTGTTCTCTGTTTTAAATAGGCTTCTCTAGACTTTGGACCTCTTAAGGGGCTACCTGAGGTTTTCATCGATTTTTGACATGTTTTGAATTGTATCTCCTATTTTTGCACTACATATAGAATTATAAGACAAGCGGCTATCGGTTCTTCAATCTTTTATCTCCATTTTTGTCTACCGGATTGTGAAAAAAATGAATACTTATTTATTTATGATTGTTTTAAACATTGTCTAAAAAAACACTTTTTTCGTATCTCGATTGCTGTGAAAGATCTTACTTATACGAAATCTACATATTTGGGTTCGTCTTAGACGTCTCTAAAAATTTGTCTAAGGTTTTAAATTTAAACTAATTAACACAAAAGTTATGGCCAGAAAACCAGTTTTTTGGCCTAAAATTGTTCAACTTTGATGCCAAATATTTCGAAAACAATGAACTGAAGTAAATATGGGATACTATATTGCTGAAATCCGTTGCTGTTAATATGATAAGCTACAAAAAACATTAGAAAACTAAGGGATTCAAATCGAAGGTCATTGGGGCATGGGATCCCCTTAAGGTGCTTAACAAATATATAGAATTATCAGATTACGTTAAATTTAAGTTAAATAAAATACCTGCTAAACAGCAAAAACTTTTGTGAGAAAGTGAATGAGGTCATCTCATTGTTTGTTCTAGTCAATAAACTTCGTAAAATACGTCAACACAAGTTTAAATTACGCGCGACTTTTGATAGCCGTCCGATTTCTTAGAATCACTTATTATGTACTCGACTATGGAAAAGCCAAGAGAAAGGTTATGGGCTTAAGGGTTTAGAAGTCTATATGTAAAAGACTAGATAGGTAAATCTGTACTGTATGGAGTGTTCCACCGTAAAGTTAAAGCTACAAGCTTCTTGGCCAATTTTTACGAAACCGTCACCGTCAACGCAAGCTCCTGATGACCTACTCGGTACGGAGTGAAACATGTCGAGCGTTTTTCGACTTAAAATACGTGAGTGACCCGTTATTAATATATTTAATATGAATGAGGAACTTCTAAAAATATGGAAACTATACGAAAATAGCAGTTTAATTTTTATTTATTTAATCGTATGGCAACATATTGTACTAATAAAATCAGTAGATAAACTAGTTAATTCCAAAGACTAGCTGGCTTTGTCGCTCAGGCAGGTAGTATCGTAGTACTATTAGTTATTCCAAAGATAGATATAACTCCGTAATAGATGGATACAGTCTAAGGAAAAAACGTACCTCGAAAATCACGAAAATTTGATTCTCGATCAGATGGCGCCACTAGTTTTGGCCTACACTCGTATAGAGGGCGTTGACTGTTTCGTTTGTTATTTATAATTTTAACGCATACCAGTGAAAGAACATGGGTCAAAATCATATAAAAATAATTAATGCAAATAAAAAATCATTTATCCATATTTAAATACATTTTATCGTATTTTTATAAATATTTATTTTTAGTTTTAAAGTGTGTCGACAGATGGCAGTTAATTTACTGGGGTTACAAAATTTACTATGACAGTACCGCTCTAGTTACTCTATGGTTATTCTGTGGCCCAGGGTGATCAGGCCGCGTAGCCAACGTGCCAATCGCTTACGCTCCGCTAACGAAACGCAACCGTCACTGTCGCACTAATATATGGAAGAGAGAAAGACACAAAGCGTTTCGTTATCGTAGCGCAAGCGATTGTTACCTTGGCTACGCGGCCAGGTCTTCGGGTAGGAGCGGCGACATATAGAGGGCAGTTATACAAACTGGATGGTTTGGGTTTCCGCACCGCAGCCGCAGGCCGGAGAATCCACCTACCCACTGAAGAATTTATTTAACACATTCACTGCCCCCAACGCACATGTGCGTTCACC
Organism: Cydia strobilella; assembly: GCF_947568885.1. Classification (NCBI taxonomy): domain Eukaryota; kingdom Metazoa; phylum Arthropoda; class Insecta; order Lepidoptera; family Tortricidae; genus Cydia; species Cydia strobilella. Next base: position 13,036,531 of record NC_086059.1, on the reverse strand, counting down.
GTCATACAAGTTTGTTCCTAGGCCACGCCCCCTGGCAGTGAATGCGTTAAGAACTTATAGCTACTTTATTTTGATCAAGTGTTGCAGCGAATCAGCGATATTGATTTTAAATTTGTAAATAAAACGGAACCTAAGGTTGTCCACCCCTGTGTTTCCTCGAGGTGCGATTTTCCCTCTTGATTCAGCGTTTGCAGTTGACATTAACTTTAAAATGTGACGATATTCGTGAGTCGAAGTATTTCTAAATAAAACAATGGCTAAAGTGAATTTGTCAGACCAAGTGTATTATTACTTTAGACACCAGTGGTATCGATTGAAATCATGTGAGTAACCATCATTGTAAATAGTAGATTGTTAACCAAGGGATGAAAGACTTGGGAAATTCACATAAAGGAAATTTTATAACAAAAATTATTTAAACCCAAATTTCAATTGCTTACCGTAAAAAAAACGTACTTCGAACGTAAAATGCTTTAGTGCAGAGACGTATATACAGTGCCGGCCCGAGTCCTTGGTCAGGGTAGAGCGAAATCGGGTTTTGGCGCCCTTCGTTGAAGCTTTTTACCCAAAAGCAAAACTAACCGTATTATGGGCCCGCGTCACACTCGCGTCTTATAATAGTTATTTGTTATACAAGGGTGCAAAGTTGTATTTTACCCGCGAGTGTAGAATTGAAACACGAGCAAGCGAAAGGATTCTATAGGTGAACCACGAGCGAAGCGAGTGGTTCTAAAATAGAATCCTGAGCGTAGCGAGTGTTTCAACACACGAGAAGTAAAATACATTTGCGCCCGTGTGTAACACAAAACTTTTCACCTCACTATAGCGAGGAAAGTGCAACATCCACAGGCGTTAGATCATCTTCATCACTGGAATCACTCATTTCTTTACGATATTATAACAGAAAACTCTGGAAATTGTGTATTTTTACGCGTGTCGGTGAGAAAAGGTTTTAAGTAAAAAAATTGTTGACAATGTTGACATTTCTGATGTATGAAATGTCAACGATGCGTTTTGAAATTGCATCGACTCAACTTGTGCGTTCAGAATTATATTTAACATCATTATAAAGAAACAAACGTTTCTTATGGAATTTTAAGGTTAAAAATTATTAAAAACTTAATATCATTAAATAAAGCTAAATTTGGTATTTTTTATTAGATTCTCAAACCATTTATTTAATGATAATTAATATCGAACGACCCATTATCATGAGAGTTTTACGTTTTGTTATCTGTCAAGCTACTTAAACACGCTCCATCCAAGGTCAAATTACTTTCCCCACTAGTGGATAAAACGTGTTTTTCCCCGCTTGTATTAAAGGATAAACGACAACTATCCGACCTAGTGAGGGGAAAAACTTATTTTTTTTTTCTCATTTGCACATTTTTCGCCCCCCTTGCCATCCGGCGCCTAGAGCGGCCGATCCACTTGCTCTACCCTAGATCCGGCCCTGCGTATATACAGGCCTCCTTCACTCGCTCAAAGCCACGCGCTATATGCCTACCGCTCGGCGTATCGTCGACGATATAATCGACAGAGGGCCGCCGAACGCCCGCCTGAGCGCTCGCACCGCACGTTTCCCGCGCTTACGCTTCGAAATGCCGAAACCACGTAATTATTGTGCAGTAGATGGGTGTAAAAGTCAAAAAACAAAAGAAAATTTGTCGTTTTTTTTAGGGTTCCTTACCCAAAGGGTAAAAACGGCACCCTATTACCAAAGATAGATATAACTCCGTAATAGATGGATACAGTCTAAGGAAAAAACGTGCCTCGAAAATCAAGAAAATTTGATTCTCGTTCAGAGGGCGCTACTAGTTTTGGCCTACAGTCGTATAGATGGCGTTGACGGTTTCGTTTGTTATTTAACAATTTTAACGCATATCAGTGAAAGAACATGGGTCAAAATCATAAAAATAATTAATGCAAATAAAAAAAATCATTTATCTATATTTAAATACATTCTATCGTATTTTTATAAATCTTCATTTTTAGTTTTAAAATGTCGACAGATGGCAGTGAATTTACTGGGGTTACAAAATTTACTATGACAGTACCGCTCTAGTATAAGTTACTCTATGCTATTACTAAGACTCCGCTGCCGCTGTCCGTCTGTCACCAGGCTGTATCTCATGAACCGTGATAGCTAGACAGTTGAAATTTTCACAGATGATGTATTTCTGTTGCCGCTATAACGCCAAATACTAAAAAGTACGGAACCCTCGGTGGGCGAGTCCGACTCGCACTTGGCCGGTTTTTTCATTTCCGAGAGACGAAGAAAGGTGAGTAGTATTTTAAATCTATCTTTATGAATTTTGTCACTATTTATTTCTTTGAACATAAGTAGATAAATCGTAAATTAAGGAGTTTTTTGAGTCAGGTATTATAAGTGTTGTTTTTAAATATTTGATTGACTAATATAAAATATGGTTGATTCGCAACATTCGTTTTATTACAATAATAACATAAGTAACAGTACAACCCTAGCGCATTCTTACGATGACGCGTTGGCACGTGGCTCGCACGGCGAGCAAGGCAGTCTCGACTCTTTGTGCGCATACTTATGGTACATTTCTTCTCGTCCTGAGCAGCAGGTATTATTATTAAGATTTTGTAGGCTATTATAGAGTAGGTATTTTCGCTTTTGTATGTTAATGATGTATCTGTTACGTAGTAACTATTTATTAATCTGTGGTATATAGCAGTATATTCCTTGGTTCTTCAGACTATTTAAGTACCTACATGCAAAAATGTCTTCTATTGATAGTTTGAATACTTCGCATAGGTAGTTCCTTGATGTTCCTGAAAAAATTACAACAAGCAAAATTGGCAGCAGTCGTAAACCTTTTAAGTGTTATAACTTATACCTACTAGTTTTAGGAATTAGTCTGACCAGAGATTTTAATGATGGAATTTAGCCTTGTCCCTTGTGGAACCACAAAAATTGGAAAATCCAATTCTGGGCAGTATTTACCTACATTGTATACAAATTTTAATATATACATATTTTGATATGTATAATTTGTCATTAACTGATGTTGTCTACTTTCTGGAAATTCAGGAAAGCTAATGATGGTTATGGAAAGTCAGAAAAATTCTAGAGGTCAGGGAAAATGAGCGAAGCCATTTGGTTTGCTTAAAATTTGCAAGAGGTAGATACCTATAATATATAAAAAAAGTAACTATAATATATAAGTAAAGTAAGTAAAAGTATTGTCGCGAGTAAAAAAAAATACAGTAATAGGATGGGGGAGGCTCTTTACGCTCTCAGCTTTGATCTCAGCTCTGATTGAATCTCGGAATTTGCACTTAAGCCTAAAAGTATTATTAACCACTGTTTAAAGTGTTTAAGTAAGTGGAACTTGCACCATCCGCACTTGACAGACTGATCAACGTCACCCGGCGCGTCGCGGCGGTTTACTATGAAACCTTTAACGATGACAAACAGTGCGGTGCAACAGACCCTTAGACTCCTAAGGGGTCATCCATTAATTACAATCACACGTTTAGGGTGGGGGGGGGGTCAAGAAAATGTGACATGTTGTGACAAGGGGGAGGGGGAGTCACAAACTTTGTGACGTCACTTTAACTTATTTAAATTATTTTATTCCAAGTTTTTGAAACGATAATCGTTTTAAATCGTTTAATTTTCTTTCCTAATCTGTTTTGGGTTATAAAATTACAAATATTTCTTTTTTTGTCATAAATATTTTGATAAAATATTAATAATACTTAATTCGATTGGCCGATTTCATTCAAAAAATGGGACGTCACACCAGGGGGTAGGGGTTTGCCAAATGTGACCAAGTGTGACAAGGAGAGGGGGGAGGGGTCAAAAAACCTCGAAATTCGTGTGACGTAATTAATGGATGAACCCTAATCTACAGCGCGAGGTAAATAAAAACCATATATACCCATACCCACTAAGCTACGGATTGTCAGTGAACGGAAATAAAAATTGTGTGCTCGTTTGCCACCGACATGGTGTACATTTTTTCATTATTAAATATACCTATATATTCATAATTTACGAAAAACATGTTATCATTGCTGATCAGGGAAATTTGAAGAAATAGTAACAGAAAGTCAGGGAACAGCCTGGATTTTTTTTGTAAATTACGTCAATCTCTCATTTCTATAAGTATTAATATGTTATGATTGCATTTAATACCTATTAAATAAACATCAGTATCATTTCGTAGTCTCTAATAATCAAGTTAGCACAAACAATCAGAAATTCGCGGCATTGTGCGACCTCGCACAGTCACGGCACTCACGGCTATCGTTGAAAGCGATTCGTTTCAACTGTCGCTAGCTATTGTAATGTAATGCAATATAAATCGGGTAAAAAAACCGGCCAAGTGCGAGTCGGACTCGCGCACGAAGGGTTCCGTATACCACCACTTAAGAGCCAACAGGAGTGGTCATTTCTCCATACAAACGTACTCGACTGTTTCCTCCCTGGTTTTTGAAGCTAGAGGAATGATTTTTTCAACACAGATTAATATTGTCAATATCTGTGTCGGTGTGTTTTGCTTTTTTTGATATTTTTGTTTTTTAAGGCGCTAGAGCCCTTCAAACATGGCCAAAAATGGCCTCACTGACTATGCCGCAATGAGAGGCGTGGTATTCAAAACTGGTATCAATTAGCCAAAAAATCAAAACAGTCCGACACAGACAATTTCATAATCATTTAGATTTCCAAATTTGGTTACGATTGCTTAAGTTTTGGAGGAGGAAACAGTCGAGTACGAAACCTCGATTTTTGAGATTTTTACGCAGGATTTTTCGCCTAAGCTGCAGTTGTCCTTATCGCACTAATTTTAGGGGCGGGGTCAAGTTTCTAAATACGTACACGGACAGAAAAGTGATGGGCAATAGTCGACATTGAAAGTCGATAATCTAGTGATGTGATAAGTTATCGATAAACCATAACAAAGTCGCGATTTGCCTCTTAGTAGGCGAAGTAAGTAAAGTGAGTATGCACTTTGGCCTCAGGGGATATCGTTTAACACTATTTATTATTCCTTGGTTCATACAAAGCTGAGCTGACGCACTAGCTACGAGATTAAGTCCTGGCTACCCCCCAAAAAGGGAGGGGAAAAGTCGGCTTCTGCGGTCCAGTTTGCCTCTATTTCTACCTATCTCTTGATATGAGATCAAATTTGGTATAAATTTTATGTAAATTAGGGACGAATAATTTATTTTAGAAATAATAGTTTCACATTTTCATACACAAATCTGAATATACGAACGAAAAATTAAAACTATATATAATTTTTGGTCACAGATTTGCTCTTTAGAAGCAAATTGTGGTGATTTGCACTAAAAATTAATTACACAATTTAGTTTATTCATTCTTTATTTAGAAAAGTATCAGTTCTAAGTACGTATTATTATATTGCTTTATATTTTACAATTTTTACTATTATTCAAAAATTTATTTTATTTATTTTTTAAAATTTATTTGTCGTTATTATGGCTTCCTTTGTCATTTATATATATATGTATACTATATATTTATATATATATATATATATATATATTTGTATACAATAATACATGTAGTCTAATTTAACTATATATGTGTAGTATATGTATTATATTATATTTTTATTGTTTTCTTTATTTTGCACCACCCGATAACTACCGTTTCGTTCGCCATCTCTCTATCTGAAGGTTGGCTGGAAGAGATCGCTGTTTAGCGATAAGTCCGCCTGTTGTTACCTACCAATTTATATCTTTTCTCAATGTCTGTATTTTTTTTTCATGTAGTGTGCACAATAAAGCATTTTATTATTATTATTATTTTATTATTATTTTAAACAAAGTATTAATTTTATTAAAACTTTTGTGACGTGATCTCATGAAAGGGGCTCCACGAGGCGAAATACTTTTTACGCCAATTATTTTCTTTTTTTTTTAATTTACAACAAAGACGAAAGTTCGAAAAAAATGTGGTTACTTAATAATTGCCTAACTTGTTGAAAAAATTACTTTACATAATATCAATTTATAACCGTAGTATATTCCATTATATGTTTTAAATACACCATATTATTTCCTAATTTTTGAAAGAATATTTAATACCTTTAAAATAATATCTGTCTGTCTGTCTGTCAATCTGCCTGTCCGTCTGTCACCAGGCTGTATCTCGTGAACCGTGATAGCTAAAAAGTTGCAATATTTACGGATGATGTATTTCTGTTGCCGCTATAACAACAAATACTAAAAACAGAATAAAATATTTTTTTAAGTGGGGCTACCAAACAACAAACGGGATTTTTTGCCGTTTTTTGCGTAATGGTACGGAACCGACTCGCACTTGGCCGTTTTTTGTTAATAGCTTTGAACTTTTTTTATGTGGGAATAAACGCTTCGAATACATTTTTCTAGACATCATTCTGAATCCAATGAGGTATCATACGTATTTTTAGGAGTTAGTATCTCTATTAGTGGCAGCCGTACAAGCCCAATTTCAAAGAAAAACCGCAAATCGATGTACAGGTTAGCCGTTTGGCACACGCATACTAAGAGGTCAAAACAAAATTTTTGACCCGCAGTTTCTAAAAAAAATCCCTTAGGAGGGGTAAGCTGAAACATTTTTTTTGTATGAAAAAAAAACATATTTTTTTCCAAAAACCTATCGTGTGTGGTATCATACGAAAGGGCTTTTTGAGGCGATTCTAAAATTATACCACATCATTACATTTTAGCCATTTTTTGTAAATTAAAACAAATAGAATTTTCAAAACACACCAAGTTTGGGGTCAAGTTAAAGGGTTAAGTAGAACTGTGTCACTTTGTATTGAAAAAAAAAAACTAAATAAATTTTTTATTGCTTTTTTGGGGTTACATATGAGGATATCACGTATCATTTGTACAAAAAAAAATCAGCCATATCGTATCTGGAGGAGCCCAAACTTGGTATGTTTTGAAAATTCTTTTTCATTCAATTTAAGAAAAAACCGGCCAAGTGCGAATCGGAATCGGGCGCCGAGGGTTCCGTACATTACACAATTTAAACAATGTATTTTTATGTGAAACGTGAGTGAAAGGTAAATTGCGGTTTACGATTTATAACGTATAAAAAAAAACTACTAACTAGATCTCGTTCAAACCAGTTCTCGGTAAAAGTTGGCAAGGTAATGTACATCATATATTTTTTCAGTTTTATCATTCTCTTATTTTAGAAGTTAGAGGGGGGGTTACACATTTTACCACTTTGGAAGTGTCTCTCGGTCTCGCGCAAACTATTCAGTTTAGAAAAAAAATATATGAGAAACCTCAATATCATTTTTGAAGACCTATCCATAGATACCACACACGTATGGGTTTGATGAAAAAAAAAAATTTTTGGGTTTCAGTTCTAAGTATGGGGAACCCCTAAAATTTTTTTTTCCTATTTTTGAGTGAAAATCTTAATGCGGTTCACAGAATACATCTACTTACCAAGTTTCAACAGTTCTTATAGTTTCGGAAAGAAGTGGCTGTGACATACGGACGGACGACAGACAGACAGACATGACGAATCCATAAGGGTTCCATTTTTTGCCATTTGGCTACGGAACCCTAAAAATGGCTAAAATGCAATGATGTGGTATATTTTCAGAATCGCTTCAAAAAGGCCTTTCGTATGATAGATGAGAAGTATACGATAGGTTTAAAAAAAAAGTTTTTTTTTATACAAAAAAAGGTTTCAGCACTCCCCTCCTAAGGGAATTTTTTTTAGGAACTGCGGGTCAAAATTTTTGTTTTGACTAGTATATACGTGTACCAATCGGCTAACCTGTACATCGATTTGCGGTTTTTTTTATGCGAACAGCTTACACTATTTTTTTCACCACCTTGAACCTTTTGTAGACTAGACTATTGTCCCAAAATATTGGGCGACGACCGGTCGTCTGGCCTAGGAGGTAGTGACCCTGCCTGTGAAGCCGATGGTCCTGGGTTCGATGATATGATATGATGAGCACAGATATTTGTTCCTGAGTCATGGGTGTTTTCTATTTGTATTTAAGTATATATATATTATGTATATCGTTGTCTGAGTACCCATAACACAAGCCTCCTTGGGCTTACCGTGGGACTTAGTCAATCTGTGTAAGAATGTCCTATAATATTGATTTAATATTTATTATTATTTATTTATTTATTGGGTTTCATATTTATTCCGATCAGAATTAGGAGCTCTTCAATTTATACCTATTTTTATCAAAATCTGACACATAAATAAAAAAACGGACCATCAATAAAACTGTATAATTACATCAAAGTAAGAAATATCACATGTCACATGTTTCTTTATTATGATAATTTTATCTAACCTGAGGCTTTCTTTTTTTCTATTCAACGGAGCCGGAGAGCGGCAAATTTGTTTTTCAAGACGCTTGCTCGAAAAGATCTTATTTCATGCAGGTGTACTGAAGGGAAAAGGCCTATATTGTTCCCGCGGGAGTTATAGCTTTCTTTTTTAATTAGGTATGTCACTAATTCATACGAACCAAGTAAGTTATAAGTAAAATACTTTGTTTAAAATCAAGGTATAAGGGAGTTTTACTTTTAAAATACTCACGACTATAATTTAATATTTTTGTTTATCATATTTAAAAATATTTAATTGGATTAATTTAACAGCCGTTATCTTGTATGTTTTTATACAACAATGTTTTCTTGTATGTCCATGTTATGTTATGTTTTTTTACTATTCTGTAACTCGAAATGTTAATTAGATTGCAGGTTGTAGAAGGATATTGAATTTAGTTACTAAAAACGCGAGCGGCGTGAGGCCGGCGAGGAGCGCAAATAACGTGCGCGTCGGTGTGCGTGCACCACACACACTGGGATAGTCCCTCGGTACGCGGTACCGCCCCCGTCAGCGCGACGACGATATTCTCTTTCAAATCTCAAAATTGAGTTTGGTCTCGGCTCCTGTTGGCTCTTAAATATTGATTTTATTCTGTTTGTTGTTATAGCGGCAGCAGTAATACATCATCTGTGAAAATTTCAACTGTCTAGCTATCACGGTTCATGAGATACAGCCTGGTGACAGACAGCTGAGTCTTAGTAATAGGGTCCCGTTTTTATCCTTTGGGTACGGAACCCTAAAAATTCTAACTTGCTAACAGCTCAGTTGAATGTCACGTGAATATCGGTGGGTTTTGTATGTTTGCAATAAGCTTATAATTTGTCGGTTAACTTAGCAATGTAAATCTTTCTACACTTACGCCCGGTGCTTCTGTAAGAATTTTAATTAAAAAAGGTTTTCTTTCTTGACGAAGCTTTTCACACTTGTTTACCGTTTACAAGGTTCCACGAAGGGGACAGGTGTTGCCTGCCTCAACCACTAAATCAAAAATCACTCTCGCTCGTCCGCCAATTTCTTGTTTACTGAAAGAACACCTACGAATATATCATTATGTACGTTACTCGTTTCCGTTTGTTAGAGGTTTGTTTGCCGAAATGTTTGTAAAATGTGTATATATAAGGATGACGATGATGAGTAATAAATATAACGTCTGAGGGCCTACCGCGAACCACGTTCGACGTGTTGCCTCCCTTCACACTTATGTACGAATTAACAAGTGCGACAGAGAGGCAACATGTCGAACGTGGTTCACGGTAGGCCCTCTGGCTGCAGATTGTTGATATTATTTATGTTAACATTTGCCGAGTGTCAAGATCATTAGATAGTGAAGCAATTTACTTATCTTTTATTATGAGATCAGCAATGGAATAGTGAACACAGTGCTTATAATTAAATTGAGTATAAATTATTTATAGATTATATTGAGAATAATGATGAGGTTCGATAAAATTTTATATTCGTCAAAAAGTGCAGTTCCTGATACAGTTTATTCGACATTCTCTTATTTCTTGAGTAAGTTGTCTATATATTTCCATTTTGACTTCCGATTTTTTTAATTATATTAACCACAAACTTTATTTACATACAAGATATAATTTATACAAGATATACTTCTATTTAATTCTTGCTTAGCAGAATTTAATTTATGTTCGTCACTATATTGCACATTAAACATAAGCGGGGAAAGTATAAAAAAGAGAGACAGTTTTAACTATAAAACTCCCGTGAGACTCAAACATATTAAATTATTTTAAAACGGGTCACTCACTTATTATTAAGTCGAATAGCTCGACATGTTTCGGTCCAATTTACGAGGACCGTCTTCACGGAGCAACGACACGTCTTTACTGGTCGAGGGCGCGCCGTGTACGCTTAATAATACGTGAGTGACCCGTTTTAAAATAATTTAAAGAGAAACAGGGTGAAAACTTCTTCTAAATGAATTCTTGCTCTAAATAAACATGTTTCCCTGACATTAGTCAGAGAGCAATACCTACAATTTGATGGCATATCACGGGCTATATCAAATACTGAGACTGAAGGCAAGGGCCTCGTCAGGCCTATGGAACTCTCCGCGTGAGCTCGGTTTTATGCCTACGAATCTCGTCCCGCCGGCGGTACAAAAGCCAGCTAGTTGGTTGCCACACGCGCTCACGCACGCGGACGTCACCGCGCGCTATGCCAAGGAAATGCTGTATTCGTCACGAACAAATAACACCAGGGGTCGGAAACCGGTATTTGCTCCATACAAAAATACCGTTATTATTACGTTCGTTTTCGTTCTTTTGTTTATAATTTCATTTTTAATGGGACATTTTAATAATGCAAAATTGTTTTCTAAATACGTGATTCAGTCCTACATAATGAGCATAAAATAATTCAAAATATTGGCCTATTTCAGGGTTTTTTAAAAAAACCGGTTCCGAGCCCTGAATAACACAGCTTGTGGATGGATAGAGAAACAACAATATAAATAAAAAATAATTATAGTTTTTTCCTCTTTCGACAGACGAGGAAAAGTAAGTAGACATTCTCAATATAGGTACTTACACCTTCTGTTATTATTCTTACGATAGTTACAAGCTACGTAGGCGTTATTAAATTGCTTTTTAGATGTAGGTAATGTTTTTTACGGTACATTTATAGTTAGATATCTACTTTAGACACCATAATTAAGTATTTGAAAGAAGCGTCGGCAACCCTAGCGTTGTGTCGGCTCGTGCGGTGCGTAGCGGGGAGCGGCACGTTGAAGGTCACTCCATTGTATTTTTGTGTAGGTATCAAAACGGTCGGTATTTGCGTTTTCTTTGAGAGATAAGTATCTGTTCGTAAGAACTATTATATAATCTGTGGCCACGTGAAGGCTAAGGCCGCCCCTGCACCCTGCAGCTAGTTTTCTTTCTATAAACAAGTGATGTATTAAAGTTGTGATTAAAGTGGGGTCTTGTTTTGGTACTTATTGGTGCGCACGTTTCTTTTCTATTGGTGGATTTCCTTACACACAGTGGTGTAGCGTAGTGACGCTACTTGCTAAATTCTGATAGTGACTAAAACACCGTTAAGGAAATTAAGAAACATACCAATTTAAAGAAGTATGTTATGTGTTCTGTAGATTTTAAGTAACTAAAGTAACTGATTTCACTATTACTCGAGGTGACCGATCTGTTTGCTACAGCACAGTTTAAACATATTTAGCAGTTTTATAACCGTGAAAAAACAATCGGAACGTGAACTAAGTGGGTAAATAGGGAAAACTAATGGCGTTATTAATAAACGCGCTACAAGCCTCAATTACCTAATACTGGCTAATAATCAATTGACTTTATTTGTTATTGACTTAAGTATTATCATAGAGTAACTTATACTAGAGCGGTACTGTCATAGTAAATTTTGTAACCACAGTAAATTCACTGCCATCTATCGACACACTTTAAAACTAAAAATGAAGGTTTATAAAAATACGATAAAATGTATTTAAATATGGATAAATGATTTTTTTTATTTGTATTAATTATTTTTATGATTTTGACCCATGTTCTTTCACTGATATGCGTTAAAATTGTTAAATAACAAACGAAACCGTCAACGCCATCTATACGACTGTAGGCCAAAGCTAGTAGAGCCCTCTGAGCGAGAATCAAATTTTCTTGATTTTCGAGGCACGTTTTTATCTTGTATCTGTTCGTAAGAACTATTATATTATCTGTGGCCACGTGAAGGCTAAGGCCGCCCCTGCACCCTGCAGCTAGTTTTCTTTCTATAAACAAGTGATGTATTAAAGTTGTGATTAAAGTGGGGTCATGTTTGGTAATCAAATTTTCTTGATTTTCGAGGCACGTTTTTTCCTTAGACTGTATCCATCTATTACGGAGTTATATCTATCTTTGGTATTATTAATAACTAGCGATCCGTCCCGGCTTCGCACGGGTTACACAAAACAAAACCTTTACTAATTATACACTAAAACCTTCCTCAAGAATTACTCTATTGATAGGTGAAAACCGCATCAAAATCCGTTGCGTAGTTTAGATCTAAGTATACATAGGGACAGACAGACAGCGGAAAGCGACTTTGTTTTATACTATGTAGTGATCATTTATTACAAATATGATATGTATTTGTAAGAAAGAGATAAAACCTAAATTAATTGAGGCCTGTAAAGTTCTATGAATAAGCGAGTTAGAGATTACGAGGTCACTTAGGTACCTATACATCACATCCATCGAGCCGCAAAATGGCATCGTGTCAATGGATTTACAACTCACTGTACTGCCGCAAAAATTCGTCTATCAGATTTTTCACGAATTTCGATTTGAGTCATTTGTCTGAGTAGTTTGTGTAAATGTGTACTGTGGTCGCCGCGCGCCGGAGCGTATCAATCGGATGCGCATACGCACTTCACGGTTCGCACTCCGGTAGATCGCTGCGATATGGATAAAGAGAATCATATTCAATTACAAGGTAGGCTACATTTATTAATATAGGTAGCAATAGTCGCTAATCCAATTATGAAAAGGTTACTGTTATCTGTTATTGAATTTGTGACTTAAACCAGAACGCGATTTAGGTAACTATCATACCGCCGGCGATAAGAGAATAGCGTTGAGCGAGGATTATTTATTGCATTTATGATTGCGATATTTGCTATTGTATAAACAGATGTTTAAAATACAATTAAAAACCCTCGCTCAACGCTATTCTCTTCACGCCGGCGGTATGACAGTTGCCTAAATCGCGTTCGTTTAAGTCACAATACACCAACAGTTACGCACGTATTTATTTCAATAAAGTGCATAAGTACTTAAGTGACAATTAATAGGTACTAAATTAAGGTGTATTCGGGTGATTTCGAAATGTTCAAAATGTCGGGTAATTAAAAAACCGGACAAGTGCGAGTCGGACTCGCCCACCGAGGGTTCCGTACTTTTTAGTATTTGTTGTTATAACGGCAATAGAAATACATCATCTGTGAAAATTTCAACTGGCTAGCTATCACGCTTCATGAGATACAACCTGGTGACAGACAAACGGACAGCGGAGTCTTAGTAATAGGGTCCCGTTTTTACCCTCTGGGTACGGATTTACGGAACCCTAAATGGACTTTAAAATGGTGGAATTATTTGTAATATTTCCGTATTAACCGACATTTTAAAATAGTCAGAATACACGCAAAAATAAGAATTTTGGAGGCGTAAAGACTAAACGTCAAACCACGAAACATGATCATTAGGTATAAGTTATTCTAACACTTATACTATTTCTGACAAAACGGAGATGATAGGTAGGTATTTGAATAGCGTAATTGACTGCTTTTTGCCCGCGACTTCGTGTGAGTATGTGTGTGATGTGCTGATGTGTGAGTAAAACCGTAGTTATCTAAAAGCTATAAAATATACTTACCTACAAAAAACGAACGCAATTACAAAGAAAATACCCCTTCTAATAAGTCGGACTGCGGCATGGACCCCATGACACTGGCGGCGTTACCTCTCTGTATTGCAAGGGAAATACGTTGAAAGAGGTACGCGCCAGCCCTGGGGTCCCCTGAGGTGTCGACCAGCCGCGCCGACAGTGCTCCCATGAATATTTTCATGTCGGCTGACCAGGGACCCAAAGTCTCAACCGCGAGCGCCGCAAACTCATAGTCGTTAAGCAACGCTGAGTATTTGCGGCGCTTGAGTACTTGGGCCTGGTCTGCCGCAGCGCCGGCCCGAATGCGGGTCCCCTGAATATGGGACTGTGCAAAGGTGTCGACACAAGTTGCGTCCCACACCAGGGCCCTTCCTAATTTCCACGGCACCAACGTGGCTCCGTCAGGACGCTTGCCGTCGTCCCTTGCCATGCCCACAGGTTCTAAAACCGCAGGCACAGACACGGTGGCAAGCGCGCGACGTACCAAATCGTTAATGGTGCCGTGGCGGAATATTCGGCCGGCGCTTCTTGAGCATGAGAGGCCATGGCGGCCCAACTGGTCCACATCCTTGCCGCAGACGCAAGTATGAGGAACACATATTCTGGACCCAAGCCTCAAGCATATTGCTATCCTTAAGCTACTTGGGTCCAGAATAGTGCCGATCTGTCTTGATGGGAGAGCTTTTAACCAGTGGCCCGACTCGCGGGCGGAAACTGCCAGAATGCGCGCACGTTCGAAATCGTCCGGGCTGTGTTCCATGAGTGAGGCATGGGCTATCTTTAGAAGTGGGGAGTCCCAATCCCGCTGACAATGACGGGCAACTGGGATGTCCGCACTCGGGCACGACTCACACCAGGCCTCCCTGGCCTCCTTCAGGTTCACTATCTCATCGTCTGGTATCGAGGAACGGTTTAAAATAATACCGACGAGAGAAAGCGAGCCGTACACAGAGGACAGGAAAGCAGGTAGAGCTATGCTCGCGGATGTGCGAACACCCAGCCCCCCAAATCTTATTGGGAGAACCGCTTGGGTCCAGGGCCTAGTTTCAAAATCAATGTTGAGGATTTTGGATAAAGTTGTCTGAAGGGAGGAGTCAATCGATGAAAGGATAGATGGGAATTTCCAAATTTGGCAGCTGCGGAGTAAGTACATAAATTTTGGGGTGAACAAACAGAAACGAATGATAGAAAGCGCCATATGAGGATTTATTTTAAACAAGATATCCGATGTACTATTGAATAAATTTAGTTTGCAATTAATTACAGGGGTGACTGATTCATCGAAAATTGGAGAGCCTAAAAGGGTGAGGGACGATTTAGAGTGAACAGAAATATTTGGCAGGACCGTGTTAAAGTTAGTTAAAATTTCAATTTTTCTTTCCGGTGAAAGGTGATCTGGTAGGAAAATCTCACATTTGGTAAAGTTTAACGCAAGTCCGATTTTGGAAAATTGATTTATTATGTATTGAACATCTTGTAGAACATTTATGGCATCACCACCAAGGGATCCATCATCTAAATACCAGAGGTTGAATTTTGAATGTAGTTTAGTGATGATTGGATGAATGACTAAGCTAAAAATGGCGGGCCCAAGCGGGTCTCCTTGTTGACAGCCCATGCTTGATAAAATAGTTTTGTCTCCAAATAATAATTTTGATGGTGCTCCGTAGCATTGCCATAAATAATTATAAATGTCTGGCAGTTCTTTTTTTACTTCTGCTAGCAGAGCACCGCGGTCAACCGAATTAAAGGCATTTTTAACGTCTAATTTTAGAAAAACTTCAAAGTCCGGACGATTCAAAAAAGTGCGCGCAGCGTGTACCGCTGCCTCGCAGCCGCCCTTGATTCCAAAACCCAGCTGTCGAGGTTTGAAGGCGTTTGTCAGTTTTTTATTGAGCTTTCTGCAGCAGAGCTTTGAAGCCAATCGTCTGATGGTGCAACCCACGGCGATCGGGCGAATCCCGCCATCTTTTTTGGATAGGGCCACGAGATTAGCACCGTACAGCAGCGGGACGATCTCGGGGTGTACGCGGCCCGATAGCATTAGGTTTATTAACGCTGTGAGTTCCTTTAGTAACTCTGCTCTTGCTTCGCCTAGAGACTTCGTGGTCAGGTCCTTTAGGTGCTGTGGAGACAAACCATCTAATCCGCCAGCAGATCCGTTGGGAAACAACAAACTGCTTAGTCAAATCAATTTATTTTTTCAAACTGTCATAACGATTAGTCACTATGGAATCTGTATGAAAAATGACGTCACGGTCAAGTTACCTTCTCCTTATATTAAATAATTTCACGGTTTAGACTCACTTGTTGTAGTCACTCACGCGACATGTTTAGGAGAGCCTAGGTCTCCTTTCTCAAGCACTAATAGTGCGAGCACCGAGCAGCGTTCACGAAGACCGTGTATTGTTGCGTACTGCCGCGCGGCAATAATAATAAATAATAATAAATCCGTTTATTAAAAGACAACATAGGTCCACACATTACCTATATCTATACCTATATACTACTTATTCAAAATACCTAATAATTGTACTTTTTTTTTCGGAGCAAAGGAATTTTGTATTAACTATAAGTGGAAACTCTTTTGGCCTATGTTCTAACTATATCTTTTACCCTATTGTATTATTATGTGCTGTATGTTTCCCAAATATATAAATAAATTAAATAAATAAATAAATATCTGACTGACGCGATTAATTATGTGTACGAAACGCGAGAGTTTAAAGTCTTTATTTTAATTTTAGTGATCATATTAAGCGAGAAATACGATGTTTCCAGACACGCGGACCGACGATGGCGGCGGCGACGGCACGCTGGACATGGGCAGCCGCTCCTCCCTCCACACAGGACTGCATATGTCCGAGGACGAGCATTGGGAGATGAATTATCATGAGGCCGCCATCTATTTGGAGGTATAGTTAGAAATATCCGATTCCCGTAATCATCGCATAGCGTAAAAGAATGAAATTTCTTTTCAATAATCTTCCTAGTGTTGCCTCGGCGTTTTGTCACTCGCTCGGAAATTTAATCGTTTTTACGAACGCGACTGCTATCTGGCCTTCCCTAACCCAAAGGGGATACAAGACTTTATTGGGTTATTCCTGTATCCTGAGTATCCTGACAATGTTTTGCTGCAAAAACTAACTCGTAAATACCAAATGATTTTTCGTAAAGTTTCGAGAAACTATTGGCAGTTACCTACGAACCGTGGATCAGAAACTTCTGCCCTCCGGTTTGAAAGTCCATTGTACTGCTGGCTCCTAACGCTTTAAAAATAACTCTTAAAGCCCTTCCTTATAAATGATCTTAGAAGGACTTTCGAACTATTCATTTTCTTAATTGTTATACGTTACTGTATAAAATATAACCACCCACCAACTAACGTGCCTCGCCCCCAGGAAGGCCTTAACAACGAGAAATTCGACTCCCACCCGTCCAGTCCTGAGGAGCTACCTGCTTACCTTCGAGTCCACAACCCTTGGTACCATGGGCTCGATCTGCTGGCTTCCCTGGTGTTAATCCTGCTCGCTTTTACTGAAGACCCTGCGGTACCAGCTTTTGAGGTAAATTACCATTCAATCAACTTGTGCCCCCTCAAAAAACCAGAATAATATGCCGTAGTTCTTCAGGCCGTCCAGGCCCGCATACCGGCGACTCCACAACACCTGTACGTACCATGAACTGGACCTGTTGGCTTCACTGGTACTAATCCTGCTCGCGAAGACTTTGCGGTACCAGTTTTCGAGGTAATTTATTATACAAACATCCATCAAGTTGATTCTTTATTACTGTCATCATGCTTATAATCCGTCCAGTCCTGCACCGGTATCATGGTCGCGATTTTGTCACTTGTCATATCATGCGTCACTTTCGCACTTACGTACTTGTTAGAGCGTGACAGGTATCGTGACAATTGACAGACAGCCGTCCATCTTAGCCCCGCAGAGATCTGTTTCGTTTTCTCACACGTCCAAGTTCAAACTGAGTTTCCAATTTTACTTGCTGTAGCTTAGTTATGCTCCGAGTTGTTTGCCATCCAAGGGTAAAATAATGACTATTTGTGGCTTTCCATCAGAGTAGGGTCCTTATGCTTCATGTACAATAAGGACCTTTCTATCAGAATTTCTGTCGGAATTTCAGATAAAAAGAACCTTATTGCAATTGAAGCATAAGGACCCTTCTGTGGTGGAACATTTAAAGTTTCTCAAATATTTGAACGCCACGCCTATATATAATTTCTGTCGGAATTTCAGATAAAAAGAACCTTATTGCAATTGAAGCATAAGGACCCTTCTGTGGTGGAACATTTAAAGTTTCTCAAATATTTGAACGCCACGCCTATCATGCGTGGCACGTAATTGTGAACCTTATCGGGATACACGAAGGTTGATATTGGGCTGTAGCCGCGCGCATCAGTTAACGTCTTTAGAGGTCAGAGTTAAGAAACTGTCGTTATAAAAAAAAAAAAATCGTTTATTTTCAGACAACTCATAGGTCCATAGCATTGTTAGTAAGTTCTTAACTAAAAATTAAAACTAAAATTATTAATACTAAATACAAAAAAAAACAAAAAAAAATAATAATAATAAGATACTACAACTAAACCTTCAATTTGAAATTTGTTTTGCAGTTGCCAGTATGGGCCCACGGCACGATAGAACTATTGGCGCTGGTGGTGATTGGCGTGGAACTTCACCTGAAGCTGAAATGGATCGGATGGAGCACCATCCTCAAACACAAGAGGACCATGATCAAGGTAGAGTCTGTCATGTCCCCCATTACCCCCCTGGATCCGCTTACGCTTGCGTTTATTTTGCGCTTTCTTCCTTTATGATGATATTGATGATCCTAAAGGAGCCCAAAACCAAAAATGTTACTCCTGCATCCTTAACTTCCAGGTACAGAAGAGGAAACTTGTGTTTTTCTGCGTTCTTATATATTGTTTGTCTTTTCTAGGGCGTAACCCTACTAATAATGGTCTTGGAGGCAGTAGTAGTGTTGTGCAGACAATCATCTCACTTCCGAGTGACCAGAGCCCTGCGGCCCATCTTTCTGGTTGACACAAGACATTGTGGCGGCGTCAGGCGGTTTATAAGACAGATCCTGCAGAGTTTGCCGCCTATTTTAGACATGTTAGGTAAGTTGTTTATACTTATGTAGGCACCTAAAGACATTAACCCGTGAACATATCTAGTACAGGGATCCTCCATTTTTTTTATAGTATCACTAGTTTACTGTAACTCCTTAATCCAATACTAAGTATTTTTTTTTTTTTTTTTTATACCACGTCGGTGGCAATCAAGCATACGGCCCGCCTGATGGTAAGCAGTTACCGTAGCCTATGAACGCCTGCAACACCGGAGATATTACACGCGCGTTGCCGACCCTTTAAAAACCTGTACACTCCTTTTTTGAAGAACCCCATACTGTAGCCCCTCGGGAAAACCCCGGCAGGGAGCTCATTCCACAGCCGAAGCGTACGCGGGAGGAAATTCCTCTTAAACCGCACAGTACGCGACCATTTAGGTGCTAGGGTGTGAGGATGAACACCCTGCCGATGGCGAGCAGTGCGGTGATAGAAAGCGGCCGTTGGCATCATGTCAAACAATTCTTCAGAGCACAGCCCATTGTACAAGCGGTAGAACACACACAAGGAGGCGAAGTCTCTCCTTAGACTTAAAGGTTCGATACCGCTTGTGAGTTTGGGATCGTCGACGATTCGTACAGCGCGCCTTTGGACTGAGTCGAAGGGTCCAAGCTGGCATCCAGGTGCTCCTGCCCAAAGGTGACAGCAGTACTCCATATGGGGTCTGACTTGCGATTTATATAGCAGCAGTCTTTGCCCCGGAGTAAAGTATCGCCGTGCTTTATTGAGCACACCGAGTTTTTTGGATGCCAGATCAGCCTTCCCTTCCAGGTGGCTACGGAATTGGACGTCACTGGAGATGTCGACACCGAGGATCCCAATACTCCCTGACATGGTAAGGGCTGTGCCTTCGAACTGTGGGACCACAGTAAATGGGGTTTTCTTAGCGGTAAACGCGCAAACTTGTGTCTTGGTGGGGTTGAATCGCACTAAATTGTCCCGGCCCCACACCGAAACTCTGGATAGAGTGCCCTCAATATCCGACACAAGCTTTTCACGACTCTCTAGCACCACGGAACGAGGGATGTTGGCACGGCCTGCGTAATAGGCATCCCCAGTACTGTCGTCTGCATAGCAATGAATGTCGTCGATAGACAACATGTCATTGATGTGCAGCAAAAACAGCGTTGGGGATAGCACAGAGCCTTGCGGAACGCCAGCGTTAATGTCCATGCTATTGGAGCAGCTTCCGTCTACTACGGCTCGTATGCGTCTGCCAGACAAAAAGCTAGCGATCCATTTGCATAGTCCCTCCGGCAATCCATAAGATGGTAACTTCGACAGGAGACCCTGATGCCAGACCCGATCGAACGCCTTCGCTATATCTAGGCTAACTGCCAATGCCTCACCTTGACTCTCAATGGCCGAAGCCCAGCGGTGAGTGAGATACACTAGAAGATCACCAGTCGAGCGACCGTGGCGAAAACCATACTGACGGTCGCTGATCAGGTCGTGTTCTTCTAGGTATCTCAGGAGCTTTGCGTTGATTATACGCTCCATGACCTTAGAGAGAAGGGAGGTAATAGCGATAGGCCTGTAATTCGATGGGTCCGATCTGTCGCCCTTTTTAGGCACAGGGTGCACAAGGGCCGTCTTCCACGAAGATGGAACATGCCGTTTGTTGCTAGAGAGTGTGAAAAGACGCGCCAACACGGAACATAACTCAGGAGCACACTGCTTAAGCACAAGTGCTGGAATGCCGTCTGGCCCGCTCGACTTATGAACGTTTAGGGATAGCAACTCCCGCCGAATATCCCTCTGCGTGAATGAGATTTCGGGCATGGAGTATGCACACCGCGGGATGGTGGGCGGCACGGCGCTACCGTCGTCGTTCAAGGTCGAGTTCGAGGCAAAAAGAGTACCAAGAAGATCGGCTTTCTCTTTTGCACTGTGGGCCAGATCACCATCAGCTTTTCGCAGAGGTGGTAAAGACGACTGACAAAAATTTCCCTCGGCAGCTTTGGCGAGCGACCAGAACGCGCGACTCCCAGAGGGATAGCCCGCTAGCTTGTCGCCAATTCTGCCGACGAAATCGTATTTAGCCCTGGCAATGGCTTTTTTACTGGACCTCGAGGCAGCGTTTAAGTCGCGTTTCACATCAGAGACGTTCGGATCCTTATTAGCTACGGCCTTGGTCCAAGCCCTGTAAGCGGCTTGCTTGCGAACTGTAGCCTCTTTACAAGGCCGATTAAACCAAGGTCGTCGCTTTGCTCCCGCTGCTATTACCGTGTTGGGAATGAAACAATCCATTCCCAGCAGTATGGTCTCGGCAACATTGGCTGCGCAGGAGTCAGGATCTTCTGATGTGAAGCAGAGCTGCCTCCATGGGTACGAAGCGTAGAATTCACGCAGTCCGTCCCAATCTGCTGATTTATATTGCCACACGCGTCGCGAGCTAGTTGGCCGTGGTGGATCGGGCTGCGCGCAAGGCGCCTGTGTCCGGACGAGGCAGTGATCGGACGAACCGAGAGGTGCATTCACTGAGATGGAATATCCGTCCGGACATGTAGTCAGCAGGAGGTCCAGTAAAGAGCTAGTATGATCCTCGATGTCTGGTATTCTCGTGGGAGAATGTACCAGTTGCGAGAATCCATAGGCCAGAGAAAATTCGTGAGCAGACCTCCCCGCGTGGTCGGTGGACCGGGAACCAAGCCACTCAACGTGGTGGGCATTAAAGTCCCCTAAAATCACCAGCTCTGCGGAAGGGTACTGCTCTAGAAGTTTGTCAGTCGTCGATTGCAGGTGCTCGAAGAGCCGGGTTGTCTCCGTGTTTCCGCTATGAGACCTGTACAGGCACGCGTAGACACGAGTGTGGCCGCTGTAGTCCACACGCACCCACAGAACTGACAGGTCCCTGTCTTCAAAGGCATGGAGGCGGCGACAGCAGACCTCCTGCCGGGCATACATGCATACACCAGCGCGTCTCATGAACTTGTGTTCAAGTGTATAGCCGGGATATAGTAGGTATGCAGTGTCCGCCGGGCAGGATATTTGCGTCTCCGTTAGAAATAGGAACAAGTATACATTTTATCCCGATTTTTACAGGGCTCCTAATGTTCTTCGTGGCCACGTATTCTCTGCTGGGCTACTACCTGTTCTCAGAACACCTCGACAATGGTCACTTTTCTACCATCAGTGACTCGTTCGTCAGCATGTTTGTGTTGCTCACCACCGCCAAGTGAGTAGAATAAATTATACAAGAATCATAATTAAGTATGACAATTTTTTGAGTTCGTTTATTACTGATTTATTTCGGCCTTTAGAATATTGTGTCTAAATTCACCAACTTTTTGCTCGCGTAATATAGGCTGGCAAGTCTATGGCGCCACTAATTGTGTCAGAACGTAGATAACCTACAAAAAATCGCGCTTTGTTTCGTGCCGCGGCTGAAATGGTTGGCTAAACTATAAAAATATTAATTTAGAACAGATATAGTTTGACAAACGAACTTGTTAATTACGAGTATTCTTGTGCTCACTGTTCCCACCAAACGTGCATCAAACACTACCCTGACTTTTGTTGTCTTGTGTACAGCTTTCCGGACGTGATGATGCCGTCGTACGCCAAATCCAAGTGGTACGCGGTGTTCTTCATCCTGTATATCATCACTGTGCTCTACGTGCTTATGAATTTAGTAAGTATAGATTACATACATATTTAACATATGACAGGTATGTCAACACCAACTAATGTATCTAGGAACCGTCTGATTTTCTCAATTGATCGAAAATAAAATCGTCTAAAGCTAAAGGAACGGATATGGTTTTAGCAATCAACGTATTATCTTTTTATTTATGTTATTCAGAAGAGTTAATCATTTTTAAACAACTTTCAAAAAAGTAGATCATAGTTTACTAATGGTGGCGATACATGAGTTATTAGTGAGGTTTAGAGTCTGCCCAATCTATAGCCTGTAAATCTTTGTTTTGTCAAAATCAGTGTAGAGTTAACTTAGACGGACTCTAATTTATATGTAGAGTCTGTTCGTAAAGAGGAGTCGTGGGTCGTGGAATGTTTTGGGCCCCATACATTCCACGACGAATCCCCACAGACATTACTTTTGAAGATCTACACAAGAGTGAAGATAGAATAATCACTATAGTGGCAATATTTCAGATGTTAGCCGTAGTATACGAGACCTTCACCCGCATAGAGCGCGAGAAATGTCGCGCTTTGCTACTCCACCGTCGTCGCGCCGCGCGACACGCGTTCAGATTGCTCGTGTCGCGTCGCGCCCCGGACGCGGTGAGGCTGCGACACTTCGCCGGGCTAATGCGACACTATGCGCCGCACTACAGTAAGTTGCACTCTTATAAGGAATATTACACCAAACTGCGTAGAGGGCGTCACTAGCACAATCACACCTACCGCGAAACATGAAAGTCTAAAGTTCACTCTAAAGTTCGGTTTCTGCCTCTCTATCACTCTTGCATATTCGATCGATAGAGAGGCAGATAACGAAATTTAGATTTTCGCG
Source organism: Cydia strobilella (assembly GCF_947568885.1). Classification (NCBI taxonomy): domain Eukaryota; kingdom Metazoa; phylum Arthropoda; class Insecta; order Lepidoptera; family Tortricidae; genus Cydia; species Cydia strobilella. The sequence continues at coordinate 13,013,125 of NC_086059.1, read as the reverse complement.
TTTCACGGTAGGCCACCTGTAAACAAACCGCCTTGATGCATCAATGTCATAGTGAAAACTTAAGAGTTTTGAACAATACAAAAGGTAATCACGGTTTATATCCCGGTCAATATAAGTATAGTGAAAATAGAATTTAAACTGTTGTGAGGCATACTAACATTAAATCATTTTACGGTTTAGACTCACTTGTTTTAGTCACTCGCGCGACATGTTTCGGAGAGCCTAGGTCTCCCTTCTCAAGCACTAATAGTGCGAGCAGCGTTCACGACGGCCGCACACGAGTACGCAATACACGGTCGTCGTGAACGCTGCTCGCACTATTAGTGCTTGAGAAAGGAGACCTAGGCTCTCCGAAACATGTCGCGCGAGTGACTAAAACAAGTGAGTCTAAACCGTAAAATGATTTAAGTATAGTGAAAACTTGTCAAAAAAAACTGTTTAAGGCATAGTATACGTTCTCTATGGTTTTGCATGTGCACTAGTGCTGCACTCTGGCGGCAGAACATCGCAGTAATACTCCCTATTAAATCGTAAAATCTATTAATAGCAAATAGTACTGTACAAATCGTTAGAAAATATTACTCGAACCACGAATTACTCATAAGACTGCCAGTGTAAGTGAGTGATGTGGCATTTTTCTTTTCCTATGTCATCATATTCCTTTTTTTATGTAAGCGACGTTATATGTTTTCTTGTGGATTGCCAATCCTAGATACCGCATAATATACGGAATCGTAGAGCACCATCTAGATGAGGTGTAAAATTTTCCTTTATGGTTTTGTGTTTGTTCGCAGGCGGGCTGGACGTGTACCTAATGTTTAAGCAACTAAACCAGTCCGGGACCGGCGGTCTTTCCCGTTCAGAGTTTGCAAATCTATATGAGGTAAGAAAAAAGTAGAATAAAAAGTTGAGTCACAGGCAACTCGTTGAGCGTTGACCAATTTGTTCTCTAGGCCATCCGGCGTTCGGCGTCACACTGGACGCAGTTTCTGAGGGCCTACTGCGAAAAACGAAAATCGAAAATTCTCTATCACTCTTGCATACTCGAGCGATAGAGAGGCACATACAGAAAAGTCGATTATCGTTTTTCGCGGTGGAGCCACTGAATTGTATAGAAATTATCAGCTTTTTTAATAACAAAACTTCCGTGAGACACAGACATATTAAACATATTAACATAGAGTAACTGATACTAGAGCGTTACTGTCATAGTAAATTTTGTAACCCCAGTAAATTCACTGCCATCTGTCGACACACTTTAAAACTAAAAATGAAGATTTATAAAAATACGATAGAATGTATTTAAATATAGATAAATGATTTTTTTTATTTGCATTAATTATTTTGATGATTTTGACCCATGTTCTTTCACTGATATGCGTTAAAATTGTTAAATAACAAACGAAACCGTCAACGCCATCTATACGACTGTAGGCCAAAACTAGTAGCGCCCTCTGAACGAGAATCAAATTTTCTTGATTTTCGAGGCACGTTTTTTCCTTAGACTGTATCCATCTATTACGGAGTTATATCTATCTTTGCATATTAATAACGGGTCACTCACGTATTTTAAGTGGGGCTCCCGTACAACAAACGTGATTTTTTTGCCGTTTTTGCGTAATGGTACCGAATCCTTCGTGCGCGAGTCCGACTCGCACTTGGCCGGTTTTTATTCAAGATATCGGCGAAATCGTTGTACGTTAAAGAAAAATAAATGTGACGGCTTGGGCAATATATATATAAATTCGATGATGTATATATTTATATTAGTAGTACTCAATATTATTATGTCACGTCGTCCACAACGTGTCCCGTCCCGCACTATGCTGTCCCGCACACTCCGCTGGCTCCACAGAAAACCAGCGCCGTTGATCACGCTAGTCGTGCCAGCTGCATTGCTGAGTGGCAGAGAGCGAAACTTTGGTGCCGATGACAGACGTATGACCTTAAGCTAAATACAGAGTGTTGTTCTCTAGATAATAGATACTTAATCAAATAACAACTTATTAGCCTCTTTAGTTTACTGATATTGAAACTTGAGTTTGAGTTTTTGTATGTACTGGGCACGTACAACAACAACAAAACAAAGACGCCTAGTCTTACTAAGATGGCATATAGTCGAGAAATTCGGACGGGCTCCGCCGAGGTGGGTTGGCCTAGGGGTTCATGGCGTTTGTCTTTGTCATGTTAAAAACAAGATTGTTGGAAATGACAACCAATTTCTGTTTACTTATTTTTTGTGTAAATTACCAAGCATTTTCATAAATATACAATTATATTATATATATCATCATTATTAAGAATCATTGAGGTGTTACAATGTTGTTTTAAAAAAACATCCTATATGCGACTTAACGTCATACGTCTCTCATCGGCACCAAAGTTTCGCTGAGTGGAGACCATTTCGGCTTCACATCTCTATTTCTACTGTTTCGTTTATCTTTGTCTTGTATTTGCTATATATGTGTTGTATTGATGTGTTGTCTGAATAAATGATTTCTATTCTATTCTATTATATTCAACCGATAATCTTGTAGATGCCCCTGAACTTCTACATAATATAGGTTTTCGAGTGCCTCGTAGAACAGAACGTGGTTGTCGGAGCAAAATGCTGTTCAGTGTTGGGACATGTCGCACTAAATATGCACAGCAATCATATATTAAACGCGCATGCAGGTTGTATAATGAAAAGTGTATGAACGCGGATATATTTGGCAGTTCTTTAGGGTTATTTAAGAAGAAAGTTTATTCTCTATTAAATTAGTATTAAAGCTAGGTTAAGTTATCTCATTATTTGTTAATTTCACTGTTGTCTCAGATAGCATTTCATAGTATTAAGTTTTATTAATAATTTACATACAGGAAACTATAGGTCTACAAAATTGTAATAAATTCTAGCTGTCAGCTTATTCACCTACATGTTTTATAAGACTGTTTGTTTCTAAATAAATAAATAAAAAAAAAAAAAAAAAATGTCTGGTTGTAGGTGTTCGCGCTCCGCTGGGCGCCGCAGACGGCGCGCGCGCCGTGGTACGCGGAGTGTTGGCTGGAGCCGTGCGCGCGCGCCGCCAGCCAGCTCGTCCATAAGCCTTACTTCGAGTATATCATCTGTAAGTACCTAAAATTTCGTCTTGCAAAAAAGTTTGCTTGACAAAATTGGTGGCAAGATTCCTCAGACAAATTTGGAAACGCCAGATTGGTTCATCATCTTCCTCGCGTTATCCCGGCATTTTGCCACGGCTCATGGGAGCCTGGGGTCCGTTTGACAACTAATCCCCAGAATTGACGTAGGCACTAGTTTTTACGAAAGCGACTGCCATCTGACCTTCCAACCCAGAGGGGAAACTAGGCTTTGATAGGATTAATCCCGATGTTTTCCTTCACCGAAAAGCTACTGGTAAATATCAAATGATATTTCGTACATAAGTTACGAGCAACTCATTGGGTACGAGCCGGGGTTTGAACCCGCGACCTCCGGATTGAAAGTCGCACGCTCTTCCGCTAGGCCATCAGCGCTTTGCGAAACGCCAGATTGGTTGAATTACATAATAGGGTGACTACTAGTCAAATAGTTTCTTTTTTCGAACTGTCAAAACGACTTTGCTTCTATACTAACATGTGACGTCACAATCAAATTACCTACTCTTTATAGTTTTATACGAGTTTTAAAATAGAAATTGTGTGTAAAAATAACTGCTGTCGACGATTCTCGATTAATCTTCTGGTGCTTTATTTCATGCGTGGTGTAAAATAATTTATTTTAAATACAGTCAAATACCTTATTGATTTACCTATATTCGACAACATAATTGACCACAGGGCGGACACGCTATACGTCAAAAACTCACTTGCGTTACTATGTGTGAACAGCACGTCTGTACACGCGTCTTGCGTCATAGTGTAAGTTCCTTAAAAACAGTACTGAGTGGCCGGCAAACGGCCGTCAATCTGCTGTCGCGGGGCGAGGTCATTCAAGGAGGGGCGGGGCGGGGCGTGGCCGTTCTGTATGATAATACAGAATCACTGCCACTGTAATCGGCTGGAGTAGGGGTATGGGGACGTTATTCCGGACAAAAGAAAAGAATAAATTTTAATGAATGATCCAGAGCTCCCCGTACCTCACTACTCATATATGGGATTTTTCATAAATGAAATAAAAATGCACCGAGCTAATATGAGACGCGTATAGGGTCGTAGGTATGCCACCCTAGGAGCAAGGAATCCAGATCTAGTATTTAAAAAGGACGCCCTAGATCTAAATCTTTATCAATCGTATGACATGTTTAAAAAAACCACCATTTACAAATTAACAAACATGTATTTATCATAAGCACATCAAGGTTCGGTTACATACGTGATACACTTGTTCTCGTCTTAAATAAATAAGTTTATCTAGACCTATGATCTAGTATTTAAATTAAAGATAGTTTTCTTGACATCCATGACCCCATTCCGGAGCACCCTCGTGAAGCAAATGCAGTCTTCAAACGAGGACGGTAGATGCAAGATGAGGAATATGATAATAGGAAGTTAAATTATAAATTAGAACTATCCAGTAGTCTAAAAAAATCCAGAGGTAAGAAAAAAAAAAAACTTATTGACTATATTTGATGATTCTATGTTGCATTATATTTTCAGACGCACTAATAGTAGGTAACGGCATGGCGATGGTGCTGCGGGCATTAGAGGCCGGCGCGGGCGCAGACCCTAGCTTGCCGGGCTTGCAGCACAGCGCGAGGTTACTTTGTGCCTCCTGGGACACCTGGCTTTTCCTTTCGCGTAAGTGCGAGCGAATGTGATGCGGAGGGATGAAAGTCATGTGACGAGAAAGGTATTAAGAATGAATGTGGAGGGAAGTACGAGGAGAGGAAAACCGAGGAAAAGGTGGATGGACTGTGTGAAAGATGATATGAAACTAACGCAAGTGAATGATGAGATGACGGGTGACAGAGATGTATGGAGGAAAAAGACATGCTGCGCCGACCCCAAGTGAATGGGACAAGGGCAAGCGAATGATGATGATAAACTAAAACTGTACAAAAATAGTCCATAAAAATACATATGCTCCAAAAGTTGTAATAATAGACAAAAATAAATTATATACAGGGTGGCTAAAAATAAGTGCATTCCCGTTCCCAGGGAGGTTTTGGGATTATACTTAGCAACTTTTACTGTGGGACAGAGGCATTAATGGCTGGCGTCTTATTTCAATAAATAATACTTGAATTGTAGAACTTGTGTGTGTAACTGAATTGAAGAACCTGTAATTGGCTCTGTAATTCTATTGTAGCTTTAAAAATGTTTATAGCTTTTGTTTTCCATGTATGAAAAAAAAAATGTTTTCTTACTAAAATTCGAGAATCTAAGCGATAAATCAGAGGAAGAAGACGCATCCTATTATATAAAAAAAATTGTTTTTCCACAGTGTTCTTAATAGAAGCAGCCCTCCGTATGATGGCTTCCGGCGTGACGGCGTACCTAGAGAGCGGATGGAACGTGTTCGATCTCAGCGTGACCCTACTAGCACTAATGGGGGCTGTCATGCTCACTATAGCGCCTAAACTGTATATCGTTGTCATCTTCAGACCTTTAAGGTAAGGATTGTTATTAGAAGAAGCTTCGAATTTAGTCAAACCTAACATAACGACTTTCGCGAAAAAGTTCATGGACTGCATCTTAAAATCCAAAACGTTTTCGTGCGTGTGGATTTTATAAAAATAAATGAAGTCTATTTATTTTTATAAAATCCACAACTACGAAAACCCAGAAAAGGACTAACACATCGATTTTCAAGTAAAAGTTGATTTTCGATGTTTCCTGATTCTAATTGCTTCGCGCACTTATTTCTCAATCGTCTAATAATCGAATAATATATTATATTAAAATTCTTAAATGCGTGAAATTTTGTCTGACAAATGATTGTTGATTGGGGTTGAAGCGGACTTGCGCGATCTTCAAGCCGATAACTGGCGGGAGATTGCGCAGGATCGGGACAACTGGCGTTTACTCGTGTCGGAGGCCAACACTCATTTTGGGTCGCTGCGCCATTAAGTAAGTAAGTAAATGATTGTTTAATTATATCAAAGAGGATATAATAGGATAGAGCGGTACTGTCATAGTGAGTTTTGTAAAAAAATACGATAAAATGTATTTAAATATGGGTAAATGATTTTTTTATGTGAATTAATTATTTTTATATGATTTAGACCCATGTCCTTTCACTGATATGCGTTAAAATTGTTAAATAATAAACGAAACCGTCAACGACCTCTATACAAGAATAGGCCAAAGGTAGTGGTGCCATCTAATCGAGAATCAAAATTTCGTGATTTTCGAGGCACGTTTTTTCCTTAGACTGTATCCATCTATAGTTGGTCAAACCAATTTGTCAGTCAGTAACAACCAGGAAAATTATACTCATCCCTTTCTTTTGGGTGCTAGTACTAGTGTAAGACAAAGATAGCGTGATTCTCTCTGTCTATGTTTGAAATAAGACAGTCCTTTGACAAACTATATTACGGAGTTATATCCGTCTTTCATTATATTATTCCTTTTTATTTACTTTCAGACTAATGCGTCTCTACAAGCTAAAGAAGCGCTACCGCGACGTGTTCGGCACACTGGTGCTACTGACACCACTCATGTCGTCAGCTGGCTGCGTGATGCTCGTCATGTATTATTTCTTCGCTATCGTCGGCATGGAGCTTTTCGCGGGATTAGACCTTAGGAACTGCTGCGTGTAAGTTCTGCTACTTGACATTAGATGGCGCTGTTGTAAACCGTGTAGAGGTTGGCCCATTGATATAGAGATGGCGTTACTCATTTTAAATAGTACCCTGGGAGCCTGGTGTACTCATTGGAAGAAATTGGTGCATGAACTAGTTTTTATTAAATGCCTTCTCGGGATTAGTCTGGTTTCTTGATTTTTCTTTGTGACGAAAAACGACAGATATATATCAAATGCTATTTTGTTTGCTACTTCCGTTGTTAAGATCTTAGTTTAAGCGCCACTGGCACCATCCCACTAACCTGGGGTTACGCGGTTAAACCGTAAACCCAGTGTCAATTTGTACTGATAACCGATTAACCCCGGGTTAGTGAATGGTGCAAGTCGCCCTAAATACATATAGCCTAGCTTATGGATGATGTAATAATAAAATGACGCTGTCACATTGTGTTAGAGCTTCATTTATTGTCGTTCGCTGGTTGTAACAGTTTCGCTACTCCACGACAGGTGGCACCAATGTAGTTATACTATTTTAAGTTGTGAACTCATCGCCATCTAAATGTAAATTAATGTTATTTGGACATTTTTGAATTTTTTCGTTTAAAATTGACAAGATTTTTTACTCATGATTTTAAACTAACACGGGACTTAATCACAGCAAAAACAAGTTTTTTATGAAAAACTTAAATTCGCTGTATTTTTTTAACTATGGTATCTGAAGCTACATAAATTAATTACAGACATAGATATACCTTATCCTATTGTAAGTACAAAAATTCAGAGAAATCTAGCTAGTCGTTTTAAAATGAGAGCGGAACTACGTTTGTATGGAGAACCGAGCTTGCCGGAGACCCTTAAATCACTAAGATTTTTTACATTACAGAAACACAACAGTAGAAGACTTCTACAAATACTCGGAGAACAGTTCAACAGCGCTCGGATACTACTATCTCAACAACTTCGAGAATCTCATCACGAGTGGCGTGTCTCTGTTCGAGCTTACAGTTGTCAATAATTGGTTCATACTTATGAATGCGTACGCGACCGTCGCGGGGCAGTTTAGTAGGATTTATTTTATGGTAAGTATTGTTGGTTCTGTGTTAGTTTTTCTAGTCGACATTAGATGGCGTTGGTGTAAAAGCGTAGTTACGTATTGATAAATAGACAGACAGACAGTGCGGTGTGTCTCTGTTCGAGCTTACAGTTGTCAACAACTGGTTTATATACTTATGAATGCGTACGCGACCGTCGCGGAAAAGTTAAGCAGGATTTGTTTCATGGTAAGCGTTTATTTTGTTAGTTCAGCCGCTGAGCGATAGATGGCGCTGTCGTTTCCAAACTCTACTCTTTTGATTTTTCTGAGAATGCCAGGAGAATGCAAGGAAGCTTAGTTTTAGATTCGCACTGCTTTATATCTCTTATGGGCCTCTAAAGCTACCCCATCATGGACATCCGTAATATTTAATAATAATAAAATAACTTGATTATTTCCCGAAGTCCCTGTAACTCTTTCTCTGTGTTAAAATTAACGTGATCTATTGTTACTCAACATGTTTATCTACTTACCAATAGATGGCGCTCAACACAGTACAAGTTTACTACTTTACAACATTACTGACTTATTGTTTTAGGTGTTCTACCTGTTCACGATGGTGGTGCTGACCATCGTGGTGGCCAGCGTGCTAGAGGCCTTCCGGTTCCGTATACAGTACAAGCGCTCTACTACTAAGAGGGACGGTAAGTTTTAACAACAACCGCCCATACAATTTTTTTTGCTTTGTCGCAATTCTGGATAGGTCTTTCAAAATGAATAAGGGTCTACAAAAAATATTTTTTGATATAGTTAATATTTTCGGAAATAATCGCTCCGAAAGAAAAACTTAACCCAAGTGAGACCCAACAGGCAGTAATTTTTCCACTTTTAAATTTATTCTAAGCTGAATGAACTTGTTTTCAGCGTTTCAGGCAGTTTTGGCCCAACCGAATATTCGGCCCATCTCTAATATGTATGTATAGGTAGGTATAGGTACATACATACATATTAGAGATGGGCCGAATATTCGGTTGGGCCAAAATTGCCTAAAACACTGAAAACAAGTCCATTCAGCTTAGAACTAGCTAGGGTCACCGTTGCCGATTATGGCATGGATGGCTATATGTGTATGTGTAGGTAGGTATAGGTACATACATATTAGAGATGGGCCGAATATTCGGTTGGGCCAAAATTGCCTAAAATGCTGAAAACAAGTCCATTCAGTTTAGAACTAGCTAGGGTCGCCTTTGCCGATTACGGCATGGATGGCTATTTGTGTATGTGTAGGTAGGTATATAAGGTACATACATATTAGAGACGGGCCGAATATTCGGTTGGGCCAAAATTGCCTAAAACGCTGAAAACAAGTCCATTCAGTTTAGAACTAGCTAGGGTCACCGTTGCCGATTACGGCATGGATGGCTATATGTGTATGTGTAGGTAGGTATATAAGGTACATACATATTAGAGACGGGCCGAATATTCGGTTGGGCCAAAATTGCCTAAAATGCTGAAAACAAGTCCATTCAGTTTAGAACTAGCTAGGGTCACCGTTGCCGATTACGGCATGGATGGCTATATGTGTATGTGTAGGTAGGTATATAAGGTACATACATATTAGAGACGGGCCGAATATTCGGTTGGGCCAAAATTGCCTAAAACGCTGAAAACAATTCCATTCAGCTTAGAACTAGCTAAGGTCACCGTTGCCGATTACGGCATGGATGGCTATATGTGTATGTGTAGGTAGGTATAGGTACATACATATTAGAGACGGGCCGAATATTCGGTTGGGCCAAAACTGCCTAAAACGCTGAAAACAAGTTCATTCAGCTTAGAACTAGCTAAGGTCACCGTTGCCGATTACGGCATGGATGGCTATATGTGTATGTGTAGGTAGGTATAGGTACATACATATTAGAGATGGGCCGAATATTCGGTTGGGCCAAAACTGCCTAAAACGCTGAAAACAAGTTCATTCACCTTAGAACTAGCTAGGGTCGCCTTTGCCGATTACGGCATGGATGGCTATATGTACCTATGCTTTATTTTCCTTGTGCAGAGGAAAAGCTACTCCACGAAGAAGTCCACACGAGCTGGGAGGAAGCGACAAGACTCGGTGCCGGCGGGGAGTTGGCCGACGAGCTGCGGCCTTTCCTGCCTGCCGGGGTAACTATTTTTTTTTTTTTTTATTGGTTCAAAAAATTACACAGCATTACAGTAGGTACTAATGCACTGCGAAATTTAGGACAGAAAGTAATACATACAAACAAGGTACAGTATACAATCTGGAACTAGGTATGACAATTTTTTTTATTATTATATATCAGTACACAAATTCAAAGAAACGAGGTATATTCTCATATGAAAATGAAAAATGAAAAAATGAAAAATATATTTATTTTGCACACAAAGATGGGAATTTGCAGATGGCGTATACATGAGGTCCAGGTTGCGCGCATACAGCGGTACATTTATAACAGTATGAACAGGGGTCCCCAAACTAGGCATAGCCTGTATCTTGGCCGACCAGTTTGTGAATTAAAAACTAGATTGAAAAAAAAAAAAGTATGTCTAAAGATGAAGATACAGATGCTAATAACCTTAGCTACTAGGGATTTACGTTGGTCAGTCTGTCAGTCAAGTCTCTTACGGCTATATCTTATAGAATATAATAGAATAGAAATGTTTATTTGCCAGAATACGTTACAATTAGGTCTTAATGCAGTTTTAGAGTCAGTATTCACTGAATACTGACCATTGACTGGAAGTTCCCACATAAAATGCTCTAGCGCAGACACGTATCATTTTCTGCACACCTTTTAGAACAAAGAACAACAATGACCCTCTTTCAGAGCATGAGAAATGAAAAAATAAAATAACAGTGGCGGATTCACATGTCTGTATGTGTTATATGATGGCTCCGTAACTTCATAGAGTAACTTATACTAGAGCGGTAAAAATGCAGATTTATAAAAATACGATAGAATGTATTTTTTTTTTTTTTTTCATACATGGAAAACCAACAGCTATAAACATTTATAAAGCTACAATAGAATTACAGAGCCAATTACAGGTTCTCACTTATAAAAATTAAATATACAAAAATCAAATATAACTAAAATTCAGTTCAACACACAAGTACCGACAGCACAAGCCAAGGTTAGTGTGTACTGCCAGCTGCAAAACCGCATAGACACAACAGGAATGGAATTCATTCATAAAGTAACCATGCACTTCAACCGCTGACTGCACAAAACTTTAAAGATTAAACAAAAAAAAAAAAAAAAAAAAACAAAAAGCAAATACACCTATAAAGGACAACTTTAGTAAGCCGAGCCCGAACCTGCGCTAGAAGTATCACCCATATAAAATGCAATTAATTTCTTTCTTATTACAGATATGCTATCATTGAATATATCGAAGTCTAAATTAAGCAAAACTTTATTTAAAGTCTTGCCTGCCCTGCACAAAAAACTGTTTTTTCTATATTTAGTGGAAGCCTCGTTAGTACTAATGGGACGTAAGTGCCTTAACCTTCTCGATGGAAGAGTGAAAGAGATTTTACTAAGTAAACTAGGACAATCAACATGGCTTTTAATAATGTTTATTAAATACAAAATATCCGCAATTTCCCGGCGTTTAACAAGTGGGATTAAGTGATGTTTTTTACACAGCCTAAAATAATTAGCAGAATTATAATTTACATGCATTTTAAAGCAGAGGAATTTTATGAATTTAGTTTGTAATCGCTCAATCCTATCAACATAAATTTGATATTGAGGATTCCAAATCTGAGATGCATATTCCAGCTTGCTCCTTACATAAGCACAATACAGGATTTTAAGGGTCTTAGGACGAGTAAAACAAGCTGAACTACGCATTATAAACCCAAGTGACTTAGCTGCTTTACCCACTATACTGTCAATATGGTCATTGAAAATAAGCTTGGAGTCATGAATAACACCTAAATCCCTCATGCTCTCTACTTGCTGTAGAATGTCACCTTTTAACGAATATGAAGCAGGAATTATGTCACGTTTACGAGAAAAAGTTACAGTGAAACATTTGGAGGGGTTTAAATCTAGCTTGTTTCTTATACAATAGCTATCCAGCCGGCTTAGATCGGATTGCAATGCATATGTATCGGCAAGCGTATCAATTTTAGCAAAAATTTTCATATCATCAGCAAAACTAAGTAATTTTGAAAACTGGAAACAGGTACTAATGTCATTTATAAATATGTTAAATAGAAGTGGACCTAATAAAGAGCCTTGGGGCACTCCGCTTGGTATAGCAACCCAGCTTGACATATAATTATTGATCACCACCGACTGGCATCGATTTTTTATATAAGATATGAACCATCTTAAAAGATCACCCCTTATACCAATTAAGTAAAGCTTAGATATTAGAATATCATGATCAATTTAAATATAGATAAATGATTTTTTTATTTGCATTAATTATTTTTATGATTTTGACCCATGTTCTTTTACCGATATGCGTTAAAATTGTTAAATAACAAACGAAACCGTCAACGCCATCTATACGACTGTAGGCCAAAACTAGTAGCGCCCTCTGAACGAGAATCAAATTTTCTTGATTTCGAGGCACGTTTTTTTCTTAGACTGTATCTATCTTTTACGGAGTTATATCTATCTTTGGTTTTTTTTGCAGACGGAGGTGACATTCATCGGGTCGCGACCTCGCACGAAAGAGGTGCTGCAACGGCGCATGTACCACCAAGATATTCAGAAGTGGCTCGCCGACGAGGATGATAACGAAGGTAAAAACATGATTATTAAACTTCAGGTTGTACCACAGATATAACACGTTTTATACACATAATTAATGTCATTACCGGGTCTAACGTAACGTATTTTCTAATGCCTAACATTACATTTGTACATTAAATGTTATTATGTATAGGTTCTTTAGCTCTTAGCTCTTAAATGTATTGCAATACCCTCACAGGGTTGTGTTGAGACATTTAATGATTTATGCATAAGATCTTTTGTACACACACTAAGCAAGGAATAAATGAAATGAAATGAAATAACGCGATTAAATTTCATTATTTTACCTTTTTTCCGACGTTTCAACTAGGTTCTAGGTTCCGTGACCACAGCTAGTGCAACCTAGTTGAAACGTCAGAAAAAAGGTAAAATAATGATATTTAATCGCGTTAGACCCGGTAACGACTTTATTTATGTGTACCACAGATCATATAATATTTATACTAAATGTGCCTATGAGGCAGGTGGTCCTTCTGGATCCGAATCCCTGGTTTCTATTCACTTGTGTGATATGCATCGATTATTTTGACTTATATTTTTTGAATGTACAGTCTGGTAAAAAAGAGTAGAAATTGAAAAGTGGCAACACTGTAGTGTCGTCCCATTTTTCTTAGATTGATTTGAAAGGGACGACACTACAGTGTTGCCACTTTTTAATTACTACTCTTTTTGCCAGTCTGTAAACATTTATTTATCTATCTATTACGCGCCTTATAAAATTTACTGTAGGATTAGGGCGGTTAGAGTAGCATCGTCTTTATTTATAAAATTTTGAAGAGTTGTATTCATTTGCTATGATTTTTTTTAGAATATAAAAAACTATAGCAGGATATATTGTATATTTTTATTACAGCTACATGTTAAATGATACAGCTTTCAATTTATTAGACCAGCGGTGTCAGCATGGTTGCATTTTTATCAACTGTCACTATGCCTGTCACTTTCGCACTTACATACTTGTTAAAATGTGACAGGCATGGTGACATGTGACAAAAATGCTACCGTGCTCAGCCCGCTGAAGTGCTTTAATGGCTATAATTATGCGTCTTAAGTTCAGTAATAAAAGCAGTCTTTTATAAATTTTTTTACTTTTTCTCAGTTCCACCCTCAACAACTCTAACCTCAAACGACCCCCTGGCCCCGCCCCTCATCCAGCAACCGGAAGCGGAAACCAACCACCAGCTCCGACCAGGCTACCAGTTGTAGAACCTACTCATCGACGTCCTGTACTATAGGCTAGAGGCGCTGCGGGGTTTGATGCGCGCCTTATGATCCGGCGTGGCGCGCTGGCTGAATGCTACGTTCCGGTGCCATTTGTAAAAAAAACGAGGTTTGTCTATGATTCTAAGGGTAACGGAAACGGAAATCTGTTAGATTGGAATAAAGCATGTGCCAGACGGCAGACAACCACAGTTTCTGCAACATGACCTTGGTAGAAGCGAGTGGTTTACAACAAGCGGCTAGACGATTTTAAGCCACTGCTTCTGCCATTGGTTGGCATAGCACGCCTGTCTACCAAGGGCGTTTAAAGGTCATTGTTTTTCTACCAAGGTCATGTTGCAGAAACTGTGGTTGTCTGCCGTCTGGCACATGCTTAACAGTTATAGCCGGTCAAAATTCAAATTTTCTATGGGACGATTACCCTTCGCGCATATTTTTTTTAATTTTGCCGCTTTTGTCTACTGACAGAAATGGCTTGAGAGACTATATTAAAATTCTGTGAAATTTATCTTACAGGTTTCCATTACAATATGTAAACAATGAAAATGTATTTTGTGGTTTGTGGTGGCTCATAAAATTTGTCTCGTTTGACGATTGTGTTAGGTTTGAAAATACAGAATTTAAGATTACTTACATAAAGTAAAGCCCGACCAGTAATAATATGGTCATTGTCAAGAGAGCGCTGTTATTCTCATTGCATAAGGTGACAGTTCACTATAGCATGAAAAAAATAGTTCCAGTGAAATTCCGCAACATGGCGCGTGATCATATATTTCTGGTCAGGCTTTACATCTATTCTGTAAAAATGAAGTCTAACGCTCCGGTGTTATTTATTTACAGAGTGACTATTCCACAAAATTGTCTGTCCAAAAGCATGTTTCTTTTTTAATCTATTGACTTTGTCGTCCATATTTAAGAGCCCATCAACGTGCTCGCTAGCGCCACTGCTAAATAATTATGATTATTTAAATTTAACGATAGATATTTAAAAAAGGGGGCCGCTACGTACTGTATTTTGTATTTAAGTACCTTTTGAATACATCAAACTAGTTTTTATGTTGCTGGATTCGTCGATCTATGAACTCAAAACAAATCGGCGGTTTTAACTTTGGACGCATAGATTGACGAATCCAGCAACGTAAAAACTATTATAATGTATTCAAAGGGTACTTAAATACAAAATACAGTACGTAGCGGCCCCCTTTTTTAAATATCTATCGTTAAATTTAAATAATCACAATTATTTAGCAGTGGCGCTAGTAAGCACGTTGATGGCCTTTTAATAAAATAGACATTTCGCTGCCCCAATATATATTACAGGGTTCTATGTTAAATTTTCAAGATAGTTGAAATTCGACTTAATGTCACTATGATAAAGTTCAAATTTCAGTTCGATAAATGTGAAACATAGAACCCTGTAATATTGGGCCAGCGATTTGTCCTATACCTAGTGTGTTATTCACTAGTTCAGAGGTCAGGTTGAGTTTTATACATTGTAAAAATACTTATCATTTGTATACTATCCCTGTCCATGTCCCTGTCAAATTGTATACGTTTGAAAATCGACTTGAAATGTGTTGACTTGATAACAAGTGACTTTTGCTGTTAAATAATAAAAATAATTAATTAATTTTAACATAAAGGATGAATGAATAGATAATAATGAAATAATAATAACAAAATATGTGTAACATCTCAAACATCTGTGATAGAAAGGATTCAAAGCGAGATTTTTAATTTTTCGTTGAATTTTGAGATTGTTCATTTTATTATAATTTTAATTTTAATCGTTGTCTGAGTACCCATAACACAAGCCTCCTTGGGCTTACCGTGGGACTTAGTCAATCTGTGTAAGAATGTCCTATAATATTTATTTATTTAATTAAATTAGACTTGAGCCAGTAAGAACAAAATGAGATTTTTATAATGAGTTGTGTCAAACCGTTGTGTGCTCACATGTAAAGCTTGACGTAATATATGATCATTGTCAAGAGGGCGCTGCTATTCTCATGTGGGTGACAGTTCAGTATAGTGTGAAAAAATTAGCTCCAGTGAAATTCCGCAACATGGCGCGTGATCATATATTCCTGGTCAGACTTTACTCAACCTTTTTTTATGCGTCAGATAATCCCATTATTAATTTATATTGTAGTCACCGGCAGATAAGTAGACAATTTTGACACCAAGCAAATATTTTTAATTTATAACCTATAAAATAAGTAATGTTTAGGTTATAAATTAATTTCCTATACAGTCTTGTATTTGACACAACCTATACTTTATTTGGTTGTTAATTAACCAAAGCTTGATTTTATTAAGTTATAAGAGTATTTTGAGAGGCCGCTGATTCTAAGAGATTCGATTATTAAAATTATATGATAGAGATTATTAGAGATTGCCTTCATAGAGATAGTATTAAAAGTGAATTAAAGTTACATTGACTGTAGGTAGACTATTCATGTTCATATTACCTAAACACGCGCTGAAACTATTAGCTATTAATTTCTTATGAATTTACAATAAAAATACAGTTTTAATAACAAAACTTCCGTGAGACACAGACATATTGAATATATTAATAACGGGTCACTCACGTATTTTAAATCGAAAACGCTCGACATGTTTCACTCCGTACCGGGCAGCGTCATCAGGAGCTTGCGTCGACGGTGACGGACCGGCGCAGACTGCGGGCCGCAGCCCTCCGCGCCCGATGACTCGGCGCGGGCGCCGGTGGCGGCAGGGGGGGCGAGAAACTACCCTCGTTTACGATTTAAAATACGTGAGTGACCCGTTATTAATATATTTAAAAATACAGTTTTTAAAAAGATGTTTACTAAATGCATAGTATTAATATAGCAACAGTTTTGGCAGCAAAAATAAATATATAACATTCTCATTTGTCTAATTCGGTTTGTCTATAGTAGAATATAAATAATTAATTTTAAGAAATCTACGCGATGACATTATTATTGTAAATATTCAGCCTTATCCAATGACCATCCTAAACGAGAATAATTTAATTTTAATTTTGTAGATGGTAATGCATAGTCATTCTTGTGATAAGTGTGGACCATATAGTGGTATAAATATTTTATTACGATTTAAGTTTTATTTGTTTGACCGAACGATATTTTTAATATTATTTATTGTGTTAAAATATTATAGTTATGTTCAGTATTATATGTGTTAATCATGTAAATAGGTAAGTAGATGTGTCTGATCAAGTAATTAACTTTGTTTAACCATATTATTTGTATTAAATATTACCTATTATTTTCTTAGCACGTGCGCGTCCGGGTGCCCCCCAATGTGGGGTCATGAAGTTTTATTTCAGGAGTCCGTGCTTCCACTATGCGTTCACAACTTCAAAGTGAAAGTACGCTTGGACGTGCGACTTTGTCATATCGTATTGTATGGGGACAGTGAACGTGTTAAATCAAATTTATGCAAGAGCCAAGGGCGTGTCACCGCGGGTTATTAGGTATTACAGTCATTCTAATGTAAGTCAGCAGGGTAATGTGGCGATATTTAAGGACTCATGAATGTGTAGCTATATTCACATATAATTATTATATGATAAATTCTTCAAAAACGCGTCATGTGCGAACATGAAAGCGTCAAACTTAAAGTAAGTGAAAGTTAGTTCAGTTAAAATAATAGAAACAGAAACCTTTACTTCTTACTTATACAGAGCAGCAGCTAACGAAGATAATTCCTCCATTTAACTTACTAGTGAAGAGGAAGGAAGTTCTAAATAACGTAGGACTTCAAAGAAGTATACAGGGTTATATTAAAACTATATACATATATTTAATACTACACTCCGGAAAATGTTTATTTTATTTTCCACAAATGTCCATTTTGTACACTTTGTAAGCTGTCCTGTACCAAAGGAATTACTAACTCATTACAGTCATTACTAGTTTAATTATGTATTTATATTTGTAATGTAATCGTAAGCGGAAAGCCTGACTCTCAAGCCTGTAAGAGTTTCGTCTCTCTGTCACCTACTTTTTTATACCAGTTAGGTGACAAATAAGCATAAGGCCCGCCTGATAGTAAGTGGTCATAATAGCCGAACAACACAAGGGGTTACATTCGCGTTGACCCTTTAAAAACCTGTACACTACTTTTTTAAGAACTCCATCCAAAGGTCACATCCAGTGGCGTAACTAGGGGGGGGGGGGGGGGCAGAGGGGGCAAGTGCCCCGGGCGCCATCCAAGGGGGGCCGCCAAAATGGGCAAAAGGCAGCAGCAGGGAAACTTTTGTCAGTCGTCAGAGGGCGCAAATTTGGTGACTGCCCCGGGCGCCATATCCTCTAGCTACGCCCCTGGCCACATCATATTGTAGTCCCTACAACTTCGCTTCGGCAGGGAGGTAATTCTTAGACGTACATGCTAGAAAGAGATGAATGGTTGGCTGTAAAATATGCCTTGAAATCTGGTATAAATATTATAGAAACGGTGCTTTCGCTTGAACGATAACAATAATACAATGTAATTTAAGTAAAGCGCTAACGGTAGGCGAATGTGTAGTAGTCAAATTGATGATCAATTAAGTATTACCTAGTTTTTTGATCACAATTGTAGATGTCACTCTGTATGTTTTGTTTTATTAGTACCCCTTTGAAAAGTAAAACAGATTTACATGTGATTGTACCGAAATTAGCAGTTTTAAATAATTTTCATATATAGTTACAAAAGTATTATCTCCTCTTATCATTCCCAAGAAAAGATTCTTGTGATAATTTGTAAAAATATTTTTTTATTAATTTGTAATTGTAATCTTTACTTCTTACTCTTCATGTGTTTTTTTTTAAATCAGTCAGCAAGAAAAAGTTCATAGAATAAAATAATAATGTCGATATGGGCGATAGAAAAAAAAAATGCCTTATGTTTAAAATAAGGTCTAATTTGATAATCTAATGTTATTTAAAAAAAAAAACTTGCTGACTGTTTTATGGTTTGCATGTGATGTCTTCCACTTGTTCCCTTATTTGTGGTTTCGTTTACTTAAATGTGCACACTTTTGTGAGGTAAGATAAGTTCATTTGACCCTTTAGAACCCTAAGATCATTTTATTTTGACTGATTTGAATGAGAAATTATTGCTTCGAATTTTACAGCTAAAGCAGATGGTTTGTTACAGCCTTCCAAGTTATATGGTGCCGTACAGCGCCATCTTCTTTAGCTGTCAAACTCGGGAGAACGATTTTTTTTTACTTTACGCAATCATTGTATCTTTGGTTTGGTCCCCTGAATTATTCGGTGCCACAAATCTCTTTGGGATCCTTATAACATGTACAGCAAACAGCTCAAACGAGCATACAGACCGGCTGATGAGAAGTGGTTACCATAGCCCAAGGACATATTTAAGACATTTAGAACTTCTAATATTTGTAATAGTAAAGTCTGTCTTTTGAACTTGATTCATCAAACGAAAGTGTGCTCTATTCCTACACAGTAGGGTCGAAAATCTGTATACGCGAAGATTACGCATTGAATGTCAGTATTACAATGAATATTATCAATTAATTTATTAAATGTCACGTTGTTGAGTCGCAAAACAATTGTAAATGAAGTGTTAATATTTAAATAAAATGCACTATTAGATAATATAGTCTTTTATTTCATTATTACCAGGCGTGGCTCACTCCGCGATTTCGTCGCGTCGCTACAAGTACATGCGGCCCACACCAATTTCGGTGTCTAGCCATAGTAGTTGCCGCGCACCGCTACGGAACGGACGCCTGCTCGCGGTTATATCTGTACGTGGCTTATTTACGCTAGTCGTATGTTTAGGTCTGACGTGGGGAATATTACGCGAAACACTGCATAGGGAGAGCCACTACCACAAATCCATCACAATCTGACCTCTCTATCACTCTTGCATATTCGAGCGCTAAAGGGGCAGATAACTAAATTTCGATTTAGTAGGCCCTTTCACAAGCCGCCTAGACGCATCAATGTCATATTTAATTATCTGAGAAAAGTTGTCAAAAAACAGTAAGGCACAGTATGTATAAGTTACACTATGGTTTACGATAGATGCTAGTGCTGTACTCTGGCGGCAGAACATTGCAGTAATACGCCCTATTCGGGTCCTAAGAATTTTCATGTAAATAAAACTCAATATAAATACTTGAAACAATTTACTAATACAGCTAAGTTCATAGTTTAACATTATTCTAGTTATTCCACGTAGCACCAAATACCCTACCATTGAGCGCATACAATAAATAATACACTGTCATGAAAAAAAAACTTATTTTGCTTGCACACGTTGCAAGTAAAGGCGCTAGTGACTTGCGCGAGCAGTATGCGCAAGTGACTTGCGCGAGCAGTATGCGCTACGGACTTGCGCAAGTTACTTGCGCGAACAGTATACTAAAGTTACTTGCGCTGTCCCGCATTTTTACTAGGACAATTCAAGTCACTGGGCACACAATGTAATGCACATAACTCGGGGCAAGTGTGACAACATGCGCAAGTTACATGCTCCGTGTGCAAGCAAAATTAACATATTGGAAGTTTTATTAACCTAACAATTAATAAAGAAGGTTAGTATAGATACTAACATTATTTTTACAACAAGAGCTCGTTTATTAAAGCTTGTAACTTGTAATTGGCTGCATGCGTGACTTTGGCGTCCGCCTGGTGGTTATGGAACTCATTTGACAGTTGATTAATGTCAAAAGTCGCACGAAAGTTCCGCATTTTGCACATAGCCAATACAAGCGAGTCTTTTTTCTAAAAAAGTTAAAATCTGGCTCAATGAGGTAATATAACACTTGAGAATTACCCGTTATTGTGGCTACAAATAGTTTTTTAAACTTACAGCTGAATTGCGGGATTTAAAGAAATGACGTCACAAGTTTATCTTAAGAATTCTGGCAAAAATTAAGAACATAAACATTTACATTAATTTTTAACAAGCAGAAACGTCTGCGATCGATGCTATTAAGCTTAGAATAAATTTAAGTGGAAAAATTACTGCCTTGGGTGAGACTTGAACTCACGAGACCGTGAGATCCAGAGGCCGTGAGTTCAAGTCTCACCCAAGGCAGTAATTTTTCCACTTTTAAATAAACATTTACACCTACAGCGAGCAAAGTGCACGAACACTATGAATGGAATTCATTCATAAAGTGGCCATGCGCTTTTACAGCTGGGTGAACCCAAGGTATTTTATATGGCGATATCAATTATCGTTTCATCTGTGGGAGACCCGAATCGGGCATCAGTTTTTGCGCCAATTTAAATTCAAATTTTTGAACTTCAAGGTCACTATTTTAGGTCAGATGAAAGGTTATTGTATTGTTATTTAACCTCCTAAGGCCCATCATATATAAATACCATTTGAATTTGACATCAATTGTGAAGGAAATATGGTTGAAATTCTTGTTTTGAATGTGTACGAAACAAAAGAAATGCAACTTTATTCCAATGAGGGCTACCGCGTTTAATCTCGCCGCTAAGGGCGCTAGTGTAGATGGAGGTCTTTCAAAATGTCAAATGCATAGAAGTTTTGGGGGTTTCAAGCTTTTTTATCGGGAATTTTCACTCCTTACGTTATCATGTTCACTTATTAATCCTGGTAAATAATAGATATAAGCTCAATAAATGTTAGTGGTTTAAAAAAAGTGCCAACTAAAATATATGGAAAATTATCCAGGTTCAAAAAATGGCACATACAGACGTTAAAATACCTTTTCTGTATAAGAACGTATTGATTTATAAAAATAAGCATAGAAGAATTTTGAGATCTGTTTTTTAGACCTACATCTACAGTGGCGCCAACTGGTGATCACAAAAACGGTAGCCATCATTGAAAATGTTTTAAATAAAAGAAATTAGTCCTACTGGTAGGACTATGGGCATTACGAGGATAACTAACAATTCGTAAACCTTTGGTAATAATGTTTATGTTAGTACTGTTTAGAGGCTAACGTAGGAAAAATCATCCCACTAAGGAATTCGCCCTTGAGGAATGATTTTAAGTAGAAATTAAGGGCTATTCAAGTTTTTTGTAAACAAAATGACGTCACTCTTTGAAATTTCAGATATTATGAAACACAAAAATTACACATAAGCTCAGGAACTTAAAATGACAATAATAAATACATTTTGACAATCGTACAGTCAACAGCAGTTAAACGTTTTTTAGTGTTCCTACGTTTTTTTTTGAGGGGAATACTAAATAACCCCAAAATAAACCCAAAAATCTAGCATCCTGTATCCCTTAATTTTTTTTAAATTGAAACTTTACTGTATTAAAATACAAAAAAAAAACTATTTTGTTCTTTATTAAGGACTTTGGGATCCACGAGGATAGATAATACTTTTGTGATTAAATTAATCTGCACTAAGGTTATCATTTTGCTGCCAACTGTAAAAAGGTTTTCTGGAAGACTTTGCGTGACATGATTCAAACGTATTTGCACATGATTCTTATAATTTGAACAGGGCTTATACCACGAACTTCGATATTTATGCCCGTCTCGCTTTTGCAACATTCGGGCGAAAGAGACGAAGATATCTTTGATGTTCGCGATAATCAGCTATAGCATTATACCAAAACGCGAATATAACTTTCATACATAACATAAACCAGTTATAGGCAAGTTATACAGTGAAAACAGCCTTTCTGACATTAACATAAGGTTTAATTTCACCTGACCAGTGGAAAAGGTTTATTTTCACAAATATTAAAGCAGTAGGGAGAGGTAGAAACGGGAGTTGGAAGGGGCAGACCTCGGCGGACTTTCTCTGATCAGATCGGGGAAATCCTGAAGAAAGGCCAGGTCAAGAGCACCCTAAACCGGCGAGCGTGTATGAGGAATGTTATGAAAGTGAAGGAAGCGAAAGAGGTATGTCAGGATAGTAGCAAATGGAAATCCGTGGTCTCTGCCTACCCCTCCGGGAAATAGGCGTGATTATATGTATGTATGTATGTATTAAAGCAGTATTTAAAATTAAATTTATGTTCTCATGATGCCAAGTTGTATAAGATAGACGTGTTTTAAATAACATATGATAATTGAACACGGTAAACAATTTTAAAAGCGAAACATGCAAAGCTAAAATTTCTTTCAAAATTATGATTTATGACAAACATTTCAACTTTTTCCAAATAAAATAATAATAAATAATATTCAACTAATAACAAATCGAATTATTTTTTGATTTGTGTTTTTTAAGTAGTCACACACAATTTGGGACCGCCGTGGCCGGGTGGTCTAGTGGTCAGGACGTTAGCCGCGTAAGCTGAAGACGCGGGTTCGATTCCCGCCTCGGCCACCGGGGACTTGGTCACTTTTTCTTTAGTGTATGTTATCTATTTCAGTTTATAATAAATAATATTATTAATTTATTTTTATAATAAAATAATTCATCGATATGTAATTAACCAAAAATTTGTTTTATTTACAATATTTTATATAAAAGTACAAAATGTAATTTATAATTTGCCAATATAACTAATTTTAATATTTTCACACGGCGCATGAATTAACGGAGATTTTTTTTTAAATCTTTGCAGCCGCGCGCGGCATTTGAATTTAACGGTCACAGGGTTAGTCTAAAATGACGTGAAATATGTATATATATTTCTGAACGAATGGCTATTACAATATAACTGTACAAGTAGAAGCTGCCTGGCAGTAACGCGCTGTCCAACACGCAGTTGAAACTTAGGTGGGTAATAAATTAACTAAAAACCATTAATACTAAGTGATGCCAAATTTAAGCATTTATAAAACGTAATGCCCGTAATTGTTAAATTTTTTTATCTCTTTATAAAACACATAAATATCATAATAGACACAAACTTAATATACATATACGTTAGATGACGCAAATATCACGATTTGTATTGAAACCAAGCGTTCCGACTTTTTCATACAAAATTTACGCATACCTGTGATAGGAAATATGTTTTTGCCTTTGGGTGCTCGCAATTTTTGGGCTGTTGCAGTTAATTATCACGCAACGAGGCATTTTTTTAATTTTCACGGACGTCCGGCTGCAACAACTGACGCGCGTGGACTGTCAAGAGCTACAGTCAACCCCGAGGATTCCTCGGGGTTCGGACACGCGAAGTAGATGCATTTGCGTCATCTATGGTATATTTATATCTGTGATAATAGACATGGAAACAAGCGTTTATGAAAAAAGGCATAAGATTACTCAACAGTCAGATTTTATTTATACTAAGTTAATAATAATTTATATTTCAATATACTAATAAGGCCCACAAAAAGTTGAAATTAATAGAAGGAAATATGGTAGAATTTCTTTTGTTTTGAAATCGAAAGAGACAAAAGAAATACAACTTTGTTCCAATTGAATATGGTCAAAATTTCATTGAAGTAATTAGTACTACAGGTAGGACAGTGGGCCTTACAAGGTTGAATCTTGTTTGTCTGAGAAAAGCTCAATGGCTCAGACTCAGGCATCGCATAGGCATCTTATTTTAGTTGACTATAAAACATCCATGGAGTTTGGGCATGATTATTGAGTAATTTTATAACATCAGTCAAATTTGGCATCCCTTACAATCAGAAATGTAAAAACATGCATAATTATTATAAATAACTAATTATAAACGTAATAATTAAAATAAACAATAAATAATGCTAAAGCATTGGTTCATGGATTTCATGATTCATATCATTGATTTATTTCATTTTTATTCATTATTTTAGTTCCATTGAATTGTCTGATTATGGATTATTTAGTTCCACGGAACAAATAGGAAATACTCAACATTGGTGTATTGTAAATATACACGTTTAAGAACAAAACGGGTCAGTATGTATGGAGATTTCCATGCAATGTGTCCTGATTTAACGGCTCTTGTTTATTTTCGATTCATTCATAGGAATGTTTTCAAAAAGACGCTTATAATATTTTGAGCAAATCAAAATCATAAACTACCTACTCTGTTTTTTGGTATGACTTAATGTAAAAAATATATTTTTAAAGGCATGTATACAATACTGTATATGTCCATAACTTAGACGTGATTTACAACAATATGAATAAGCATCTTTCTAAAATTACACAAAATGTTACATTCACCTTTTAACAGAGTTCAATATACAATAATAATCTTCAATTATTGACAGATCTATTCATTCAAAATACTGTATGGAATTGAGGTATTTTGTATGGAGAATCTTGCACTGTAATACAGTGATGATAGTCTGATTAACGTAAATTAAACTAACTATATTTAACAAAAATATAGGTTTGATTTAAGTTAAACAGAGATGGCGTATAATACAAATTAAACTTTAATCATAATATCGTAATATTACTAATATTGTCTTTTATCATTAGACCACAACACATTCTGTACGGATATGATGGTCGTTCTCGTCAACGTGCAGCGTGATAAAACGGTGTCCGTCACTTTCAATCCTGTGTGTGTAAAGTGACGGTTATTTTATCACGTAGATAAAGCCATCCATAATACGGCAACTGAACTCTTTCTTTTTATCCTTTACGTGTGCATTTATTCAGTATTTCTTGTCTCTTGCCTTTCTCAACTTGTCATCTGACAATGACAATTTTCATACACTTCAGTTGCCGTTCACCGACTTCACAATTGACACCTGAGACTGACAATTTCCTGTACAATTCTGGGTGACATTCCTGTAAAGAAAAGAAATGACATCGATACAGCGATAATACGTTGAACTGTCAGTATCAGGCGGCAATTTTATTGTCACCGTGGTGAAGCCGGGGCCAAAGCGAAGGTCACTAAAAATATGGCCGTTAAATGACAACGAATTATCAATGGTAGATGACAATTGTCAAGTTAATAAGGCCAGTTTCCTCATATAATTAGCCTTGCGTTTAACGCTAGCATACATAAGCATCATACATTTAATGGTGTTTTTAAAACCACGTATGTCATTTTTCACAAACATATCGCCCATACAATATTAAGTAGACCACTACTTATTAAAAATATTCATCTGTCCATCACCAACACACAGTATAAAAACACACACATTATTAAGCTATTAGTCCGTATTTCTCTAAATTGTCTTTTATGTTACAACCGTCCAGTCCTTGATTATAAAACAATAATCTGCAACTTTTTGCATTTCTTTCATAATTTGTAAAATTTTCATTCCTTTAGCATCGAATACCAACTAATATATATATGACATGACATAGCAAAACATATTCGTAGATGTTAGATTGCACGGGCAAATATAACCGACACGGAGGCTCGGTATTCCGTTTATGCTTTGTTACTTCTCGAGACGGACGCCGTTGTAACGACGTTAGGAGCTGTATTATACCAGGGATTGACATGCCAACGATCGCTTTTGTCTTGTAATTGGACGCTGCTGCAGTTAATTTAAGAGCAACATTGTACCACAGTACGACTGACAGCATTAATCCAGGAAACGACAGGTCATAGACAGTTTGCCCTTGTTTTTAAGTCGGACGCTGCTGAAATCGGTTTAGGAGGAGTCTTGAAGCAAAGTAAAACTGACAGCTTAAGTCCAGGTTACCACGGCATTGACAGCTTTTTCATGTCTTTTAGTTAGACGGCTGGTCGCTGCTGGAATCAGTGTTGTACCCGCGTAGCACTAACGATTTTAGTCGAAGGAAAACAGGTCATGGTCAACTTTTCCTTTGCTTCTTATTCGGACGCTGCTAAAATAGTTCTAAGAGCAGTATAGTACCAGAGCTTTAGCCTTTTTCTCTGTGTCACATCTCGAGCTGCACGCCGGGGCCACCGAGGCAGGTCTCGGTGACGCGGAAGCCGTTCTCGAGGAGCTGCCCCGTCAGGGAGTCCACAGTGGTGCGTGGAGTTGAAGGCGGGATGAGGATCATCGCGTAGCTGTAAGAGAAATAAAAATGATAATTAGGGTGACAAATTACACAACGTATTTTCTGATTGAAAAGGCTTTTGTGAAAAAGAGGCAAAATTATACAAATCGGTTTCCTATTTTACACTAGCCTAATCTGCAAGGATCCTGGTCACGGCATCAAAGTGTAAACACAAACAAGTATATCTAATTTTTTTCAGATTTTCGAAGGACGAATTTCATAGTTGAGTTGATAACATAAATAAGTACATTTCAGCGCAATTAACGCGATCTTAATCAATATAAAAAGTGTAAAAGGACTAATAAAGGAAAATAATGCGCACCCTCCGCCGCCTGCACCCGTGAGCTTGCAAGCAAGGTTCCGGGCCCGCGCCTGGCTCCTGATCGCTTCTAGGGCTGGATGTGACACGCCCAACGCCGCCAAAAGACAGTGGTTCATGTCCCACAGTTCCTGAAACATTTATAGTATACTTTAGCATAATATTATGTAAATGTAGGTAAATAAATATGTATTAAAACATTCCAGGTAACACAGGCCATAAATAATTTAGATTATGATTAGGTAAGGGAAGAAAAACTTCCTTTTGAAGGGTGCAATATACAAAATAATCCTTACTCCTAAGTGTTGATAGTCTGCGTCCGTGTCAGCTGGACACTTGCCACCAGCGAGTTTTTCCAAAACCTGAAAAAATATAGCGTCAAAAACTTACAATGAATCCAAGGTTCTTACTAAACCAAACTAAGGCTTATATAGATGTACCATCAATGACATTAGAAAACTCTGTCTTCGAAACGTTCTAAGAAATAATACTTGCTCCCTTAGATCTTATCCAAGGGCTACAGACACAGAACGCACGTTCGCTCGACGCTGACTCCAACTGTCACACATTTGTTTTAACCAATGCGCGCACGCTGCGTTTCGTGGTCTAGGCGTTTGGCTTATGTACTAACCTGCGTGGCAGTGTGTGCGATGTCGTCCAGCGCGTTCATCACGTGGTCCACGGCCGCAGTGTTCCTTTGCCGTATGCCCGCGACTTTTACGAGCAGGGCGTGCGTTTCGCGATTCACGCGCGAATCTACGAGAAGTACTCGCAGGTTCAACCGGATGTCGAGGTGGCGCGCTTTCGTGCCCTTCTTGAAGGAGACGATGGAGCCGAATGTGCAGGTCTCGTTGTCTATGCCTAGAACAAATATTTATACGCATTTATAATAAACCTCATTCGCAGAGATGATTGCAGAGGCCGGGAAAGGGCAATTCGTGGATAAGTTTCTATTTTGTCGGACGACGCAATAAGCAATTTGTGAACAATACTTAAAAAAGCAACTGAATGCATTTATAACATAATTATATGTGCCATTCTCAACCAAAAGGGTACTTATTGTCGCTTGTCAATAAGGTGCTATTTCCATAAATATTGAATTTGAAATCAATGCATTTATTGCACATAAGACAGGTCAAGATATACAATTAAACAGAAAGTATACAATGTGATACCTTTTAGTTGAAAACGTCACATATGTCGTGTCAACGTTTTTCTTTTTTCTGTTTTATCAAAACATGTGTTTTGTAAAGTACACAAGCAACTGCAAGGTACGGCATTGTATTATTCTGTATATTTCTTTGCTACCCATTGTATTGACTAATAAACTAATCATGTAAGTGATGTATGGTGTTATTAGGTACATAAAGTGAGTTATAACGTTGAACTAAAAATCCGAAGCAGTGTGATTAGCCCTTACGAGCAGCAAAATGTAATCATTGCAGATAGCGACATTGTTTGATTGTCCATTGTCCTTTAAAGCTATTAGAACTTACGTGGTGTAATATTTAGCCATATCAATGAGGATATAATAAGATAGAGCGGTACTGTCATAGTAAATTTTGTAACCACTGTAAATTCACTGCCACCTATCGACATACTTTAAAACTAAAAATGAAGATTTATAAAAATACGTTAAAATGTATTTAAATATGGTAAAATTATTTTTTTATTTGCATTATTTATTTTTATATGATTTTGACCCATGTTCTTTCACTGGTATGCGTTAAAATTATAAATAACAAACGAAACAGTCAACGCCCTCTATACGAGAGTAGGCCAAAGGTAGTGGCGCCAGCTGATCGAGAATCAAATTTTCGTGATTTTCGAGGCACGTTTTTTCCTTAGACTGTATCCATCTATTACGGAGTTATATCTATCTTTGGCCATATTAATTCCCAATTTTTAATAAAACTCCGAATAGTCAGAATGCATAATAAATACCGGGATCCCGGGATTGACGAAGAGAGTTTCGGTATTAATACCAGTATTTCGAGAGGTCCGGTATTTGGAAGCCCTACTCAGCAGTAAAATATGAAACTAACAGTTTTGAATGATTCACGGTTCAATATAAGTCTAGTGAAATATGAAACTTCCCATAAAATGAAATTTACTGAACGCTTCAACGGTGACATAGGACTATCCTCCTGAGACCCAGAAGGTGTTGTTTTGGTTTTGTCTTTGCTATTATTTAAACGTTCAGAATAGATTGCGGAATATGCGGAATAAGGAGTTACTTTTTTAACTCCTTTTTTTAGGGTTCCGTACCCAAAAGGGTAAAAACGGGACCCTATTACTAAGACTCCGCTGTCCGTCTGTCTGTCACCAGGCTGTATCTCATGAACCGTGATAGTTAGACAGTTGAAATTTTCACAGATGATGTATTTCTGTTGCCGTAACATCAAATACTAAGTACGGAACGCTCGGTGGGCGAGTCCGACTCGCACTTGTCCGGTTTTTTTGCAAATAAATTATTATGAATTACGTAAAAAAAATTGTATGCAGGGTCTCAGGAGGCTATACCGATTTTCACAGTCATATAAGTATCATAAGGGGGTTACTAACATGTTCTCGTCTGTAGCAGAAACAATCTAAGGTATACTTATAACATTTATTTGCGTCCGTAGTTAAAAAACATAAATCATGAAATTAATTTTTTTTTGCCTAAAACAAAACTTTTTATTGAAATTGGACATTGAACATAGAAATTTGAATAAAGTTTTGCATAATGTAACTATGCATGAACAGTGTTTACGATCAAAGTTATTTACATATTGTTCGCATACCTATTTGATACAGACGTGTGACGTCACAATAGATTTAGTAACTGACGTAACTGTGCTAGGCGTTCCTAGCTTCGGAAGGAACGTTCGATATTGACATTGACAATCTCATCACGTGCATGCTCAATTTGTTCTGTTGGATTGTCTAGGTATCCGTTTTGAGTTATTCTTATTATTACATATATTTTAGTTCGTGTAGCTACGGTTGGCGCTAGTTGCATATGTTGCTGTAATGTTGGACCGGACCGATACAGTGACTGAGTGTTATGTTATAAGTGCGATGCTTGTTTTATATAAATAATTTTTAATTAATCGTTATGTTGTATCTTCTTGCTGTGTACCTTTTTCTTACTTAACTATTTGTTCATTGTATGTTATTTTATGTCTCTTTTCTTCTTGTCTGTTACCTTCCGTGATTCTTCTCACCTGATGGTCTCATTGGAAGATCAGCGCTGGAAGCCGCCAGCAACATGCTGAGATGAGGCCATTTCGTGGCACTTTAATCTTATTTTATGTTTTCTTTCATATTATGTAATGTCATGTTTGTTTGTGCTTACGAATAAAATCTTATTCTATTCTATTCTATTCTATATATACATTAACTTAACTTATTTTAATTATATATTAGGTATATTGGAGATGTATCCCGTGCTATACCAGTGCGAGTTTAATTAATTAATTTATTATAATGGCAAATAAATTTTGTTACCTCCCATTCAACCAAAGAATTTTAATCCTGTATCTGATTTGATTCAATAGAGTTTTTTTTAGCAAAACTGACGAAATTTGAAATTCGTTAATATTTAACTGTTATTTTCTTACTCCTCTTACAAATACATCTTACACAAGCAATGAACTTTTATGTCGATATTATATACGTATGTAGCTGATACGTACATATTATCCAACATTAGCACCAAAAAAAGCGCTGGTGGCCTAGCGGTAAGAGCGTGCGACTTTCAATCCGGAGGTCGCGGGTTCAAACCCCCGGCTCGTACCAATGAGTTTTTCGGAACTTATGTACGAAATATCATTTGATATTTATACCAGTCGCTTTTCGGTGAAGGAAAACATCGTGAGGAAACCGGACTAATCCTAACAAGGCCTAGTTTCCCCCTCTGGGTTGGAAGGTCAGATGGCAATCGCTTTCGTAAAAACTAGTGCCTACGTCAATTCTTAGGATTAGTTGTCAAGCGGACCCCAGGCTCCCATGAGCCGTGGCAAAATGCCGGGATAACGCGAGGAAGATGATGATTAGCACCATCTTAACTTTTAAGATCGACTGGTTATATTTTTTCAAGGCATTTATAAAAAATGCAACACTAATACAAAATAAGCACTTCAAAATGACCATCGGCAAATTAAAAAAGCATTATCACAAGGTCTCCAAGTGTATTGCTGTCGGTACTAACAGCAATCTTAACCTCGTAGGTCCAGCCGCCATCAGATATATCGGAACGGCCGAGTTGCTCACAAATATTTGAACACATCTCTATTGTCAAGGCGCTAGACTGCGTGTTCAGATATTATTGAGCACCTTGGCCGCTCCGATACATCTGAAGGCGACTGTCCCTGCGTACTTGCACAGTCGCCATCAGATATATCGGAGCGGTCAAGGTGCTCACAAATATGACACCTCTATTTGTCAAAGCGTCAGAGTACGCGTTCAGATATTATTGAGCATCTGGGCCGCTTAGATAGGTACATCTGTTGGCGACTGTACACAAGTACAAATTCAGTTCGAGTTTTGAAATTATACAGAAATAAAAGAAAGTTTTGAAATTCAAAAGCGCTAAAATTGCCTTGGGTCTTAGGCTAATTGACCACAGGTAAATCCATTTCCAATACGGTTTAAGAGGCCGTAGTCGATTTTGGAGCAAAAATGTAAAATTGATAGATTTAGTCGTTGAAATTATACACGTTTTGTTACGTAATATCTAAATAACAAGTATTGATTTCTATTAGCACGCCTTCTCATCTTGCCTTTTAATAATGAGGTCGCGAGAGTGCGTCACCGGTAATGCATGAAGAGAAGGGGCAGTTTTTAAAAATTCATCAAAAAATCATGGTGGTACATTATACAAATTGATGTATAAGAATAGTTTCAGCAAATGTTGTAGATTGTTTAAGTATCAAAATTACGTTGAAATTAAGTCGATTTTCAGAGAAATTGTCACTTGTTTTGAAGTAATTTCTGAAGAAAATTGATTTTGTCTAACTTTCATTTACACTACTTCAAAGTCATAATAATAAAAATGTAGTCTGATAAACGTCAAGTACAGGATATGTGTAATACAAAATTACCATGTTTAGCCGTCCAAACTTTACGAAATTTACAAATAAAAGCGACAAAATCAGTGCTTTACGCGCGTTTACCTAAACGTCCATCAGAAAAGCAAACATTACTAATTTAGTGAGTCTGTTTTCAAAAAATTGATCTGATAAAAGGTAAGATAAGAAGACGTGCTAATAGAAACCAGTACTTGTTATTTCAATTAGGTAACAAAAGGTGTAAAATTTCACGGACTAAATCTATCAATTTTACATTTTTGCGACTAAAATCGACACCGGCCTCTTAACAACTTGTATGTTAACTGAGTTTCAGTGAAAGATGATACATTCAGATAAATAAGTTCGGAAGCCAATTTACGTCAAGTGATTCGCATTTGACAGTGCAAGGCCGCGCTGTACAGAGGTACAAGGTTCGAATCCGCGATGTGTGCCAAGGGCATTTGCCAATTGCTTCGATGATTCTGGAATTTGGATGCAAACCCGTGGATTGAATAAGAAAAAACCGACGGAGAGAATTTATATAAAATGTATTCGTTCCAATTAGCTAAGCCGTGAAAAGATGACCAGACATCACGTACAGCGAGCTACAAAATTGTATCGACACATTAGAAATAAGTTCATTCATAAAGTGGCCATGTAGGTATAGTAACATAGATACATATTTATTCAGTCAAACCATAACAATTAATTAGAGTAAACAAAAATAAATAAATCCTTAAAGTAAAAATTATAAACTAAACTTAAAAACTACAATTAAAACTATAAATAAAAAACTGTCTTTAGCTCGGCGCCTCGTGGGAGGGTGCCAAGAAGGCTGGCGGCATTGCCGTCCGCCAATCCTTTGCGCAAGGTAGGAGCCAGCCCTTCTGTCACCCGTCGCCTCCACGAGGCGCTTCGCCATGTAGTACTTTTGCAGCTGGGTGTACGGAGATGTACCATCAGCCGTAAAAGTGCATGGAGAGTTTTTTCAATGAATTAATTTATAATTTATCCGGGCAATTTCGCAGCTCACTGTACGTTATAAGCCCAGCCACGAAACACATGCTTGGAGCGTTCGTTCCGTGGCCCTCAGGTATGAGTTGCTGGCTGTTGACTACAAAAAAGTGACTAAAATTGCGGATTATAGTCTTCCCGATGCCAACAGAAGTACAGAGTCGGCCGACGCTAGTTAAGATTTTATGCCAAGCGCTACGTCAAGTATGGAACTTATACGGATATGTATGCATTCTTACTGCCAAGTTTTTGCACAGCGTGGTCAGAGTCTAGTCTTGAGCCCACCCCACTGTCCGAACAAAGATTGAAAAGATGTCTAAATATAAGCAAGACTCACCTGAAGGCGTCCCATGCATGATCCGCTCGCAATTATACGCCCAAGCTGAAATCGCTTCTGCCTCGCGCGGCTCAAAATCACCGGGGGGCTCGAAGCTGCCTCGCGCCCGCAGCGCCATCAGCCGTAAGAGCGCACCCGCGAGGCAGACTGCGAAAGAGGCGGAGCTGCCGGTCCCAGCGCCTATGGTTAGCTCTGAGCCCATGGAGATATCCATGGATTTCACCTGGGGAGATTTGATATTTATATGAATGTCTTTTAAATAGATAAAAACGTAACCTACATTCTGGAAAGGAAAATAGATTTTAAGTATTTTTAGTTCCTTCTTCCTATATATTACCCTTCTTAATTCTTTCCTAGCGAGGCAGTTTGCCTCGCTAAAGATCTCATTTTAATAAAGTCCCTCATTTATTCTCTTCTGTAGGCCGAGCGCATGATTGGCGCGACAGTATCTCGCCGCGAGATAGACTACCCGTCTTTTACTAACTGTATGAATTCAAGAGGGACGGGTAGTCTATGTCGCGGCGAGATACTCTCGCGCCAATCATGTGCTAGCCCGGCTGGAATCCTTCACCTTATTTGGTATTTATTGTCCGCACTCCACGCTTTATTGGATTTTTTTTAGTTAGAATGCAAATAAAATTTAATGCATGTTCTGGGGCCAGTAGAAATTAGAATAAGTGAAGTTTTACAATACAAACACAATGTAGTAGAATAGTTTTGATTATTTTTTTTGCATATAAACATGTATGTGGAGGTAGGGAGGTTGCTGGCATTAGAGCAGTTCAGTAAAGATGAATTTAATTTAACTTATATAAATCGCCTTGATTAACAAGAACAATGAGTAAAAAAATGTAAGAGGTTCCGTCTGTGGTAATAATTATTATGGAAAAAGAAGTAGGAAGTACTTGGTCCCCAAATTGTATAATGACATACCGTATAAAGTAAGGGAATGTACTTAAGTCATTTAGGATATTTAAGGTTAAATTAAAAATGTTTCTGTTATACAAAATTAAATTGAAGTTACTACTGTAAACAATGAGATGTACCTATGTAGGCTATGTAATTAGCTAAGACTACCCATCTGTTTTAAGGGATACCTAAATGTAATACGGGATACGGGAGAAAAATTATGGCATAAAGAAATCACGTATCGTTTGCAGAAGTACGTTCGATAAATAGTTCAAAATTATGATATAACAAGATAAAATTTACCTGCAAATTCGTACTCCCAAAAATCCCCGAATACATATAAAGGAAGCTCCTCAAAGAATTCTTCTGGTTATTCGGCAGCTCATCGAAATTTGGCTTGATCTGATGCAGGAACTCATTGACCTTCCTGAGATGATTGTCATGGTCCAGATGCCCTGGTATCTTCCAGGAGAACTTGCCGGTGACGCCGTGGCAGAGCTGCGGGTTGAAGAGAGCCTTCACGGTGGGGTTGAGGGGTATCGTCTCCTGGAGACCGACGCAGGGTAGGTGGATGTAGACCGCTGGTTCTCCGACGGTTTTAACTTCCTGTAAAGATGGGAGGTGTGTGAGGGCTTGGTTCAGTCCCAGGTAGCATTTATGACGTCATAATGACGTCATTGTTACGTCATTACGACGTCGCTGACGTTACTTTGCTACCTGGGTTGTGGTGTTGGCTCCCGCCTGGATGGAGCAGACATGCACGTCTCGAAAAGGTTGTGAAGCGTTACAAATGCTTGTTTTTTCGCTAGTTTCCATTATGATTTTATATTTATTAAATAATAACTAGTTACACAGCGTTAGTACCCAACTTTATTATTTTTGCATGCTGCATTTGTAGATTCTTATGACCTTAAAACTCATACATATGTTATTTCTGTGAAAACACAAATATAGCTAAAAGCTCTTTCATATCAAGCAGGAAAACACACAAACATACAGCTATTAACAGCATGAACATGCCTGCTAATAATATTCTAATTTAAGCGAAAGTATCTGTCTGTCTGTCTGTTACCTCTTCATGCTTAAACCGCTAAACCGATTTAGATGAAATTTGGTACCTGTGGTGTGGAGGTAGATTAAGTTCAGTCTTGCCAGTTAATAAAAACAATTAATTAATTACTTACGTAAGGATATGCAAACAAAATTGCTAATAGCTTAATAGTCTATATTTTTGAGATATTTATTTTTAACATAGGTAAGTATTATTTTCTTAGTTCAAGCTTTATTATTGGATATCTTTTCTTTTTACAATGTTTTCAAAACTTACTACTGCATTATTTGCATTTGTCCAATAACCATTTTGACCATTTTGTAAGCCTAATAACAAATGTAGACTAAGACTAATGAATACGAAAATTCTAAAGTAAAAGGTAAGTATTGTCCCAAAAAAATATAACTGTGAAAATGTTGTCAATGTTTTTCGATTTTGCCCAATAAAAAAAAAAGAAAAAGTTAATAATTATATAGAATTATTAACACAATAATTCACTACGTAAATTAGTCACTTTCCTTGTGATTGTCGACTTTAATTGATAAGATAACTTGCAGATAAAAATAAATGACTTTTTCAGACCTTTTGGGAAATCTTTAGGTGTAAAATGAAAACAGTGTCGGGTACGTTTAAGTTTTATTTAAATTGTAATATAGTGGCCATTTGTAAAATAATACATTGTGCAACGAGGGGAGTAAGTAAAATTTTGCTAACTAAAAAGTGAATTATAGACTCGAGTTTGCAATATTTTTACCCCCGGGGTTACAAACAATGTTTTTCATCACACTTACAAAGAAAAATTAAACTAAATTTTAAGGGAAATAATTCTTAAATACTGACATTTCAGACATTCGTCCGCCATATTGTCATTTTTTTACTGGCATCGAAACGGCTATCAAAATAATCAAATTATATATTTTTAAACATAAAAAAAAATTAAATTATAAACGTTAGTATTATGAAAGTATAACTCATTATACCTTGACTTGAACAAGTATTTTCCTTACGACCCAATTGGTTCGTATGAGTTAGTGACATGATTTAGAAAAAGAGGCCCGTAGGAGTAGAATGGACTAGCACCCGCTGCACATGAAAATGATGATTGCCGATAATAACGTGAAGAAATTTTTTTTAAACCACCCTAGTAAAAAAAACATACCTTTATAACGATGGAACTCCTCAACCCGAGGCTGACAGCGATAGCAGTTTTCCCATAAACCACCGCATGTTCCCCATGCAGGATCACCTTCCCCGGCGCCGACACACTCACGGTATACAAATTCTCGCCGCTCAACATTTTCAATAAAAAAAAAACTACTTTTTAAATTCTCATTTAATTCTAGTACATTATTGTTGAGCCTTCCACTGGTCGGGAGTGAGAGTTTTCTGCGTAAACGCGTGTATCTCCTTGAGCTCCCCCTGAAGAACTGAGTTGACAAGTCTGCGGGCAAGGAATATATAGATTAGTCAGCGTCAATTGTTTTTTTAATGGGGTTCTGTATGTTTCAGACATACACCTAACCGGAATACACATAAAAGCTTTTGCGATACGTGGTTATTATACTTACTATACACATAGTAACTTATACTAGAGCGGTACTGTCATAGTAAATTTTGTAACCCCAGTAAATTCACTGCCATCTGTCGACACACTTTAAAACTAAAAATGAAGATTTATAAAAATACGATAAAATGTATTTAAATATGGATAAATGATTTTTTTTATTTGCATTAATTATTTTTATGATTTTGACCCATGTTCTTTCACTGATATGCGTTAAAATTGTTAAATAACAAACGAAACCGTCAACGCCATCTATACGACAGTAGGCCCTAGCTTTGGCCCCTAGCACCCTCTGAACGAGAATCAAATTTTCTTGATTTTCGAGGCACGTTTTTTCCTTCGACTGTATCCATCTATTACGGAGTTATATCTATCTTTGCTATACATTAGAGATGGGCATATCGTCGCTATACTTACTCAACCTCATATCTGCAACAATTATTTGATGGAAATGTCGCTTTTCTTTCATTCGGAATACGGGTGTCTGTCATCAAATGCGTGTTGCAGATACGAGGTTGAGTAAGTATAGCGGCGATATGGAGTTTGCCGAATACGAATATTCGGTCGAATGTTCGGCTCAGATATTACCGAACCGAATATTCAGCCGAGTTATTTGGTTCATCGGTATCATTCTAAGAAACAATTTAAAAATGCATCAATTACATTACGAGCAGCAGCTAAAGATATTTGTTTTCCTAGAATTTCCTAGAACCAAACTGGCTAAAAGGCAAGAGACGCAACAAAAGTTTTAGCACCCTCCAAGTAATCAAAACATTGTATGGTTTCAACATATCTCATCATATTGTGTTTTAATGACAAACGTGAAAACGTAACCTGATGGAAGAAAGTACTTTAAAAGTTCTGGAGGAGTACATTTTACTGTGTTGTAACACTTGTAACAAGACAAACATAATAAACAATATTTGCCGAATATTCGGCACTTTTAACCGAATAGTTCGACCGAATACAAACGAATAATTAGTAATTGCCAAATATTCGGCCCATCTTTATACTAGGTCTTTTGAATGTAAAATACTACGGCATGAGCCGCACCGTCCTCACCATTTTATTGACAGTGACAGTGATGCTCGTCCAGTGATTTAGGTTTAGGAAATATATGCGGCTTTCCATTACAGAAGGGTCCTTATGTTTCAAGTGCAATAAGGACGATTCCATCTGAAATTCCAACAGAATTCGGAACCATCACAGTATTCACAGTTTTGCATCGTCCGTCTGTCACGTTGGAGAAGTGTTTTAAAATTACCAGCGATATTTAATAGTATTTTTTCTAAGACAGCGGCAAACACCTAATATTTGCTGCATAATGGGCTGTATGATTGATTACCACCGACGTGGTTAAAAAAAATGTATGAATATCCCTAAAAACACTGCTGTAAGGATCCTTATAACACTGCGCCGCGCGCCGCGCTTCTTTTGAAGTCGATTTCGATCTCACTGGCAGTCATTTAATATACAAATAAGAGTGCTGGAGTAGAAAAACACCATTTTCGATGCACGGGCTTATTTTCGGCATAGATTTGACTAAAGGTACATAGGTACTAATGTTAACGTCCTCCAAATGATTGGTGTCTTTCCTACAAAAATGTATTTGATGTATTTAGCAGGTCAATCATTAGGTAATAGACATACGATATACCCTTTAAGATTACATTTTAGTTAGTTTCAAATTTAAAACACAAGGTGACAGCCGCTCTAACTCGCAAGGGAGCATGCGTAAACTACAGGGGCAGCACCTGCTTAATGTTGGCATGAAAAATCAATGTCAAGTATAAGTTTTACATTTATGCAACTAGGTGGCAAACCTAACACGCAGAAGTGCGTGCATAGACTGTATAGAGGTCAGTTCCTTTCCTGCCTTCTGCACTTTGTTAGTAAATTAATTTAATTATAAGTCAATGTCAAGTTTAAGTTTCAGATTTATGACACTAGGTGGCTCAAGCTCAGTATTGTGCTACAACCTACAACTAACATATCATATCATACAGGATATAATTATACAGATTTAATTAGAAGAGATCCCTTATAGGAATAAGTACGTCTTTGTACATTGAATTCCTACTGTTATTGTAATTTCAATGTGTCTTGTGTACACCTACTGGTTTTTTTTTTTTTTATGTCTTCCAAATTATGTTTGTATCAGTGGCTGCAGAACCCTACACCGCGGGCATAATTAGACATGTTCCTACCATTTTTTTTTATTTGAAAATGACCTTTCAACTTCGCGATATAATCAAGGAAAACTGTTTAGAAAGAAACGTTTGATCATATCATTTTACTGTTCAAAGTATTTACGCAGTACGAAACTATACAATGTTATCTTATTGTCATGAAAAAAATTATAATAACAATACGTGTTTATCGGTGAAAAAATAACTATATATTAGTTTAGTTTGATGGTTCCGGACACCATATCTAGTTTAGTTTTATTTGTTTTCTGTTTTTTTTTTTTTTTTAATGTCATTCTATATATCGTAAAATGGAACACATTGATTAGCAACAGTAGATAGGGTAGTTTTTTCGAATATTTTTGACGTTTATAAAAAACCAGTTGAAGGTAGATCGATTTGATGGCCGCTCATTCTCGTATGCGCAAGCTCGTTCGTCGTGATAAACCCAAAATGTGTTAAAATTTGTGTGCTGAAAACCCTCGCAGCAGCCACCACAGCATCAGCTCGCCGTTGGACAGTGTCGGTACCGACCAGCTGTTCGACATGCAGACACGGGGTGAGTTGGCTTTTGATTGATTCGCTTTCACTGGCATTAGATCGTTAAATTTCTCTCGAAATACAATTGTCCTACTCGAGGGCGATTGTACACAGTTCGTTTTATAAAGTAAGCAACAGAATAAGATTAGTATTTATGTTTAACATTTTTTTTAATAATGGAGAGACCAAAAGTTCAATACCTAGACAAGGATTAGAACTCGGGGTCTTCCAAGGACACTGGCTCACCGCTCTATCGGCTGAGGTTACCAAAGCTTTCCCGAGCGCGGCGGATATTAATATTATCGACAGGTGACAACCAAAACTCACTAATTGCAAAAAAATAATTAAACAAAAATCTATCTTGTTTTGTCTATTGATGAAACAAGATTGTTTTTTTTTTTAACGTATACGATATATTATGGCTGTAAACTTGTTGTAGTAATTAGTAAGCTTTGGTTGTCACCTGAGTCACCACGTTATTAAAAAAACTGCCTACGAAGCTAGTGCATAAAAGACAAATCAGGAACCAAATCTCCGAGTTCATCACACAAATAAGGCATCCTTACCGGTTTTCGGACCCAGGATCGCCAAACAAAACATTCTATAATAATCATATAATGAACACTACATCCAATACAAGCCGTTTTATTTCATTATCCATATGAAATTGAGCCCCAGAAAATAAAGTTAATTAACCTATAATAAACCTTATCTCATTGCGTTAAGGTTTAGATTCAGATAAATGATATTATATATTGAGATCTAAACTGTTTGGTCTGTTAATGGTGTATGTGAGAACAATCACGTAAGCTTATTCAAGATAGTTACCTAATTATAAGAGTTTTTGTATATAAAAGGTAGCATGAAGGTATATCGCGTCAATACTTTAAAAAAAACACACCTGCTAATCAAAGTTTAAACGCAGTAACTATATGCATCACATACATGTAGTTACTACATTTTTCCTTTTATTGACAGAACAAGATACGAGGTTTTTTCAAAGTATTAGTGACGATATGTTGATAGGATAGTTCTCTGATAGTTCTCTACTTTATTTAAAGAGCCCGAGGTCATATTTCTCAGGAAATAGAGATGGCGGGAGCGCACTCCTTTCCTTGGCCGTCCTCTTTGGATAAAAAGGACCTTATTGCACTTGAAGCATAAGGACGACCCTTCTGTGATGGAAAGCTACATTTTACCTGTGGCGCGCCAGCAAAGGCTTCCCCTGGAACTTGTCGGAGACGATCAGCGCTGAGAACTTGGCGCCACAGCCGTCACTCTCGTCCGTCACTACCTGGAACAATATATTTATATTAGGGCTTTGCCTATTATGCCAGATATTCGATAGATGGCGCTGTCGTAATG
Organism: Cydia strobilella; assembly: GCF_947568885.1. NCBI lineage: Eukaryota > Metazoa > Arthropoda > Insecta > Lepidoptera > Tortricidae > Cydia > Cydia strobilella. Next base: position 12,972,152 of record NC_086059.1, on the reverse strand, counting down.
CTAAAACGCGCTGCTAAAGAACGTAGACTATTAAAATAAATAGGTCGGAATTAAAACACTTGTCAACGTAATGTAAAGGCCTAATTACCGAAGTAAGTTTTGACAAAGTTGTCAAGTTCCGAATTATACACTTGAATTTAAAGCGTGATTGCGAAGTCTCGATATAAAAATAATACAATTCATTACTATTTTAAAAGGATAAGACAGGGACAGAGAAAAAGTTTGTACTGCCGACTTTATGACGTCACAGCAACTACCTCCACCACTTTCGCGCTTGTCATCGCATATATTTGTAGGACATCATACTGAATGTACTGATACCAAATATACCCATGCCCGAGACGACATGAGCGAAAAGTAACCTAAGCCTGTTCGGCCACCCTACTAATAGAATATGTAATCGACCCAAAAAGTGCCATTCCGTTCCGCGAATCGCGAATGTTCAATTCGATCAATTGGCGGACAATCAGACGACCCAAATTCGGGGCAGTGTGCCACGAGGCTTTGGATGTGACCCATAAATTTAGTGTTTGGTGTTCGAAAGTGTGTTTGGGTTGGGTTGTTGACTAGATCTAAAGACACTAAGCGCCACTTGCACCATTCCACTAACCCGAGGTTAATTGCTGGTAGTACAATTAAGTTAAATTTTAAACGAGAGCTATTAGAAATCCTATGCCCGAAGGGAAACTTATGACTCGTGTTTATCGCTGAACAAACAATGTTTCTCATCACTCTTGCGAAGAAACAAATAAAGTTTATTATTATTATTACGAGCCTATTGTGTCCCACTGCTGGGCAAAGGCCTCCCCCCTCTTCTTCCACTCCTCCCGGTTTTGAGCTACATCTGGCCAGTCGCTCAAAAAGGAGTCCAAGTTATCCCGCCATCGCCGACGAGGTCTGCCGGATCCCCGGTTTGACTCATGGGGCACCCACTCTGTGGTTATTTTGGCCCAAACAAATTTTACGTATGTAGGTACGGTAGGTACGGTAAAAATAACAGTTCAATTATTCTAATTATAACTTTTTACATAATAATGTGTAAGATTAACACCACAATGTGAAAACGTCCGTCTACTCTATTCCTGGATACCACGTTACACAAACACTTCGCTATGAGGAAAATTCCCTAGGAGTCAGTCGGCAATGACTTTGACCAATCTCAAGGCCCGCGTAAAGGTGATATCGGAATCGGAATGTGTGCATTGTACTGTACACAGTGTACACTGTACAATGTAGTTCCAAGCACTTTACTGCGTTCAAGGAATTTCATTGCTGTAGCACTAGCAAGGTCACAGTAGCAAAAAATGCAAAAATACGATATCCCTAGCATCATTGTCACTGTTTAAGAATGAAAATTAATATTTTTATGTAGGTATAGCGGGTTTTTCTCTTTTTATCTACCCGTAACGAATCTAGAATTTTAGGTTTTGCACTGTAAGTCAAAGTGACGGACACAACGGCACGTCTAGCATTTTTTAAATGGTATTTAAAAATCGCTGGCAAACAAGCATACGACCTGCCTGATGGTAAGCAGTCACCGTAGCCTATGGACGCCTGCAACACCAGATATATTACATGCGCGTTGCCGACCCTTTAAAAACCTGTACACTCCTTTTTTGAAACCCCATATCTACTGTAGGCCCTCGGGAAAACCTCGGCAGGGAGCTCATTCCACAGCCGAAGCGTCCGCGGGAGAAATTTCTCTCAGTACGCGACAATTGATATATTACTTTGTACATAATTTGTATCACCCACCACACTATGTCAAGTGAGAAAAAGCGTTTTGGAATTTAGACTTACTGTTTTCCATTCTGTTTAAATTCTAACACTATTTGTATTCCAGATACTAATATAAGTTGAATGGGGCAAATTGGGAAACCAACCTGACAAGTGACATTTTATAATCTGGAATACCTATACAAAGAGTTTATATAATATGTCATGCCATTCGTTCCCATTGTTGTCATCATTAGGAAAATTCTTCACCCAATAGATTTCCCAGTGATTTACCATTCAGCACACATCTAGACTCCGCAACTGATTGGTCGAGTGACCCATAAGGAAACAATTGAATCAACTACCAATGACGACGCAGCTGCAAAATACTATTAAAGTGCATATATTATACTGCATAAAATCAAGGCGAATTCTTAAACGATGTATTGTTCTCATTCAGAATTAACAAGAATAAAAAATAAGTGTGTGCAATTATTTTTTTTAAAGTTAGGAAAAGTTTTTGGAAATTTCAGGAAAATTTCACTGGAAACAAAGGAAGCTTTTATTTCGGAAATGGAAAACTGAGAAGTTTCCGAAATTTCCCATGAGAAATTTCGAAATATTGGCAACTTTCTGGCGGCATAATAGTAGCCTGGCCTGATATTTGAGTGAGAATAACTATGTTTATCGCAAACAGGCGCGAAACATCAAGGATCGGGTACGAACCGAATCATACGAGGTAATGGATTTTCAACGTAGCCATGTGGATTCGCTACACAACTAAAATTATTAGGTAAACAACAGCTGTAGCCAAACATTTGCAAAAGTCAGTATTCCAAATCAGACCGCAGAAAGGTTTTATCATAGAGTAACTTATACTAGAGCGGTACTGTAATAGTAAATTTTGTAACCCCAGTAAATTCACTGCCATCTGTCGACACACTTTAAAACTAAAAATAAAGATTTATAAAAATACGATAGAATGTATTTAAATATAGATGAATGATTTTTTTTATTTGCATTAATTATTTTTATGATTTTGACCCATGTTCTTTCACTGATATGCGTTAAAATTGTTAAATAACAAACGAAACCGTCAACGCCATCTATACGACTGTAGGCCAAAACTAGTAGCGCCCTCTGAACGAGAATCAAATTTTCTTGATTTTCGAGGCACGTTTTTTCCTTAGACTGTATCCATCTATTACGGAGTTATATCTATCTTTGGTTTTATTGACTTTTAGGGCGTCACTAGCTGGCGCGGGTACAAGGAGTGGGGCACGCGCGTGGGTCCATTGTATACACCGTGTACCGTGTCCAATAAGTCAGAATACACATTTTTTACCTTGGCTCTAAAGATGAGATCCCATCAAAAACATTACATGTAAAAAGATGCAAGTCTCGCAACCCAGTTCTTCTACTACAAAAAAGTTTTGAGATGTAATGTGATACCAAGTCGGTTATAAACAGGAACAAGACCAAGTGAGGGTAGTTCGAAAAACTCGCGCGCGTAGATGTTGATGTCAACTTTAGCCAGTCTTCTCCGAGACCACGGAGACAACGCCGTCCTCGAAACGTCGGAGGTAAATTTAAAACTTATTTTACGCGGTTAGTCCCGTCGTTGTGTATAATAACAAGTCGGTTATTTTAGTCAGTGCCAGGGGGTGTTAAAAACGTAACAGTATTAGATACTTACCTTTATTTTTTAATACATATAATGACTTGGCAATCGCACACAATGCTTTACTTGTACCAAAGATAGATATAACTCCGTACTAGATGTTTACAGTCTAAGGAAAAAACGTGCCTCAAAAATCAAGAAAATTTGATTCTCGTTCAGAGAGCGCCACTAGTTTTGGCCCACTGTCGTATAGATGGCGTTGACTGTTTCGTTTGTTATTTAACAATTTTAACGCATATCAGTGAGGGAACATGGGTCAAAATCATAAAAATAATTAATGCATTTAAAAGAATCATTTATCTATATTTCAATACAATTTATCGTATTTTTATAAATCTTAATTTTTAGTTTTAAAGTGTTTCGACAGATGGCAGTGAATTTACTGGGGTTACAAAATTTACTATGACAGTACCGCTCTAGTATAAGTTACTCTATGCTTGTACTCGTATGTGTATTGCTCAAATTGTATTAGGGCTAGCGCTATGTTAATTGGGGTTGGCAACTGTCAAAGGTTTGCAGAGATGGCGCCATCATAGCTTGCCCCTTTTTCTATGAGATTTGTCTTAAAAGGCTGGCATCCAGGGCATTAAAAAAACAAAAATTTGACACAATTCTAGGGATTGACAGGGCAAGCTATGCTGGCGCCATCTGCTAAACACTTCGACCGGACCGGCCAACCCCATTAGGATTATTTCAAACAGTTGAATAATTATCCTTATGTCATTATGTAGCCGTGCGATTGCCAAGTCATTATAACTTATAAGTATTAAAAAAGTAAAGGTAAGTATCTAATATTATTACGGTTATAACACTTATAACACCCCCTGGCACTGACTAAAATAACCGACTTGGTATCACATTACATCTCAAAACTTTTTTGTAGTAGAAAAACTGGGTTGCGAGACTTGCATCTTTTTACATGTAATGTTTTTGATGGGATACTATTTTCTGTTAATCCCGCCCGCTCCGTGCACCCGCGCCAGCTATAGCGGACGCCCTAAAGGCTAAAGCTCCGTATTAAGTACCTAGCAAAGAACAGGTAGAGCTCTTCACAGTTTTATTTCACAACAGGTCTGTATCCTAAACCTGTCACTGCAGACTGTAAGCTGTTTTCGCTTCATAAAATCCCCTGTCGAGGCCTTGGCCTTCAAGTCGCGTTCCAAGTTGCAAGTTCATGTACACAAAACGAAAAAACCAGTCAAGTGCGAGTCGGACGCGCGCACGACGGGCTCCTCCATTACGCAAAAACGGCAAAAAATCACGTTTATTCTATGGGAGCCCCACTTAAATATTTATTTTATTCTGTTTTTAGTATTTGTTGTTATAGCGGCAACAGAAATACATATGTGAAAATTTAAACTGCCTGGCTATCACGGTTCACGAGATACAGCCTGGTGACAGACAGACAGACGGACAGCGGAGTCTTAAGTTGAGGAATACATGACATCTTTTGAGTGAGGTAGGTGCATGATAATTATAAGTATTATAACCCTTGACTATGATTGTTTAAAACTAAACTTACAACTAAAGCTAAGCAGCTTTAGTTGTAAGTTTAGTTTTTTGCATGCCAGATGCTGGTGAAATATGTGTTACTTATGTATAATATTGTCTGACCACCTTTTGTACCATATTTCATGCCAAATAAAGTTATTTGTATTTAAGGGGCCCACTGACTATCAGTCCGCCGAACGATATCGGCCTGTCAGTTAAAACAAAAATTTGACAGTTCCGATCAACTGACAGGCCGATTTCGTCCGGCAGACTGATAGTCGATGGCCCCCTTTAGTAATAGGGTCCCGTTTTTACCCTTTGGGCACGGAACCCTAAAAACTATGTATTAATGTTGAAAAACAAGTATTAAGAGCCAACAGGAGCCGAGACCAAACTCAATTTTGAGATTTGAAAGAGAATATCGTCGTCGCGCTGACGGGGGCGGTACCGCGTACCGAGGGACTATCCCAGTGTGTGTGGTGCACGCACACCGACGCGCACGTTATTTGCGCTCCTCGCCGGCCTCACGCCGCTCGCGTTTTTAGTAACTAAATTCAATATCCTTCTACAACCTGCAATCTAATTAACATTTCGAGTTACAGAATAGTAAAAAAACATAACATAACATGGACATACAAGAAAACATTGTTGTATAAAAACATACAAGATAACGGCTGTTAAATTAATCCAATTAAATATTTTTAAATATGATAAACAAAAATATTAAATTATAGTCGTGAGTATTTTAAAAGTAAAACTCCCTTATACCTTGATTTTAAACAAAGTATTTTACTTATAACTTACTTGGTTCGTATGAATTAGTGACATACCTAATTAAAAAAGAAAGCTATAACTCCCGCGGGAACAATATAGGCCTTTTCCCTTCAGTACACCTGCATGAAATAAGATCTTTTCGAGCAAGCGTCTTGAAAAACAAATTTGCCGCTCTCCGGCTCCGTTGAATAGAAAAAAAGAAAGCCTCAGGTTAGATAAAATTATCATAATAAAGAAACATGTGACATGTGATATTTCTTACTTTGATGTAATTATACAGTTTTATTGATGGTCCGTTTTTTTATTTATGTGTCAGATTTTGATAAAAATAGGTATAAATTGAAGAGCTCCTAATTCTGATCGGAATAAATATGAAACCCAATAAATAAATAAATAATAATAAATATTAAATCAATATTATAGGACATTCTTACACAGATTGACTAAGTCCCACGGTAAGCCCAAGGAGGCTTGTGTTATGGGTACTCAGACAACGATATACATAATATATAAATACTTAAATACAAATAGAAAACACCCATGACTCAGGAACAAATATCTGTGCTCATCATATCATATCATCGAACCCAGGACCAACGGCTTCACAGGCAGGGTCACTACCTCCTAGGCCAGACGACCGGGCGTCGCCCAATATTTTGGGACAATAGTCTAGTCTACAAAAGGTTCAAGGTGGTGAAAAAAATAGTGTAAGCTGTTCGCATAAAAAAACCGCAAATCGATGTACAGGTTAGCCGTTTGGTACACGTATATACTAGTCAAAACAAAAATTTTGACCCGCAGTTCCTAAAAAAAATTCCCTTCGGAGGGGAGTACTGAAACCTTTTTTTGTATAAAAAAAAACTTTTTTTTTAAACCTATCGTATACTTCTCATCTATCATACGAAAGGGCTTTTTGAAGCGATTCTGAAAATATACCACATCATTGCATTTTAGCCATTTTTAGGGTTCCGTAGCCAAATGGCAAAAAACGGAACCCTTATGGATTCGTCATGTCTGTCTGTCTGTCGTCCGTCCGTATGTCACAGCCACTTCTTTCCGAAACTATAAGAACTGTTGAAACTTGGTAAGTAGATGTATTCTGTGAACCGCATTAAGATTTTCACTCAAAAATAGGAAAAAAAAATTTTTAGGGGTTCCCCATACTTAGAACTGAAACCCAAAAAAATTTTTTTTTCATCAAACCCATACGTGTGTGGTTGGTCTATGGATAGGTCTTCAAAAATGATATTGAGGTTTCTCATATATTTTTTTTCTAAACTGAATAGTTTTCGCGAGACCGAGAGACACTTCCAAAGTGGTAAAATGTGTAACCCCCCCTCTAACTTCTAAAATAAGAGAATGATAAAACTGAAAAAATATATGATGTACATTACCTTGCCAACTTTTACCGAGAACTGGTTTGAACGAGATCTAGTTAGTAGTTTTTTTTTAATACGTTATAAATCGTAAACCGCAATTTACCTTTCACTCACGTTTCACATAAAAATACATTGTTTAAATTGTGTAATGTACGGAACCCTCGGCGCCCGATTCCGATTCGCACTTGGCCGGTTTTTTCTTAAATTGAAAGAAAAATAATTTTCAAAACATACCAAGTTTGGGCTCCTCCAGATACGATATGGCTGATTTTTTTTGTACAAATGATACGTGATATCCTCATATGTAACCCCAAAAAAGCAATAAAAAATTTATTTAGTTTTTTTTTTCAATACAAAGTGACACAGTTCTACTTAACCCTTTAACTTGACCCCAAACTTGGTGTGTTTTGAAAATTCTATTTGTTTTAATTTACAAAAAAATGGCTAAAATGTAATGATGTGGTATAATTTTAGAATCGCCTCAAAAAGCCCTTTCGTATGATACCACACACGATAGGTTTTTGGAAAAAAAATATGTTTTTTTTTTCATACAAAAAAAATGTTTCAGCATACCCCTCCTAAGGGATTTTTTTTAGAAACTGCGGGTCAAAAATTTTGTTTTGACCTCTTAGTATGCGTGTGCCAAACGGCTAACCTGTACATCGATTTGCGGTTTTTCTTTGAAATTGGGCTTGTACGGCTGCCACTAATAGAGATACTAACTCCTAAAAATACGTATGATACCTCATTGGATTCAGAATGATGTCTAGAAAAATGTATTCGAAGCGTTTATTCCCACATAAAAAAAGTTTAAAGCTATTAACAAAAAACGGCCAAGTGCGAGTCGGTTCCGTACCATTACGCAAAAAACGGCAAAAAATCCCGTTTGTTGTTTGGGAGCCCCACTTAAAAAAATATTTTATTCTGTTTTTAGTATTTGTTGTTATAGCGGCAACAGAAATACATCATCCGTAAATATTGCAACTTTTTAGCTATCACGGTTCACGAGATACAGCCTGGTGACAGACGGACAGGCAGATTGGCAGACAGACAGACAGATATTATTTTAAAGGTATTAAATATTCTTTTAAAAATTAGGAAATAATATGGTGTATTTAAAACATATCATGGAATATACTACGGTTATAAATTGATATTATGTAAAGTAATTTTTTCAACAAGTTAGGCAATTATTAAGTAACCACATTTTTTTCGAACTTTCGTCTGTTGTAAATTTAAAAAAAAGAAAATAATTGGCGTAAAAAGTATTTCGCCTCGTGGAGCCCCTTTCATGAGATCACGTCACAAAAGTTTTAATAAAATTAATACTTTGTTGTAAAATATAAAGCAATATAATAATACGTACTTAGAACTGATACTTTTCTAAATAAAGAATGAATAAACTAAATTGTGTAATTAATTTTTAGTGCAAATCACCACAATTTGCTTCTAAAGAGCAAATCTGTGACCAAAAATTATATATAGTTTTAATTTTTCGTTCGTATATTCAGATTTGTGTATGAAAATGTGAAACTATTATTTCTAAAATAAATTATTCGTCCCTAATTTACACAAAATTTATACCAAATTTGATCTCATATCAAGAGATAGAAATAGAGGCAAACTGGAGCGCAGAAGCCGACTTTTCCCCTCCCTTTTTGGGGGGTAGCCAGGACTTAATCTCGTAGCTAGTGCGTCAGCTCAGCTTTGTATGAACCAAGGAATAATAAATAGTGTTAAACGATATCCCCTGAGGCCAAAGTGCATACTCACTTTACTTACTTCGCCTACTAAGAGGCAAATCGCGACTTTGTTATGGTTTATCGATAACTTATCACATCACTAGATTATCGACTTTAAATGTCGACTATTGCCCATCACTTTTCTGTCCGTGTACGTATTTAGAAACTTGACCCCGCCCCTAAAATTAGTGCGATAAGGACAACTGCAGCTTAGGCGAAAAATCCTGCGTAAAAATCTCAAAAATCGAGGTTTTGTACTCGACTGTTTCCTCCTCCAAAACTTAAGCAATCGTAACCAAATTTGGAAATCTAAATGATTATGAAATTGTCTGTGTCGGACTGTTTTGATTTTTTGGCTAATTGATACCAGTTTTGAATACCACGCCTCTCATTGCGGCATAGTCAGTGAGGCCATTTTTGGCCATGTTTGAAGGGCTCTAGCGCCTTAAAAAACAAAAATATCAAAAAAAGCAAAACACACCGACACAGATATTGACAATATTAATCTGTGTTGAAAAAATCATTCCTCTAGCTTCAAAAACCAGGGAGGAAACAGTCGAGTACGTTTGTATGGAGAAATGACCACTCCTGTTGGCTCTTAAGCCCCGCAGTAAGCCTGATGAGGACACTGCCTCGATTCTATTTAAAGGTCTGGACAGTAAGCGCAAAAAACCACTTCGTTCGTTCATCTATTTTGGATTTTATCATTTGTGCTGTATATACCATTTAAAACTTTTGAACACATATCCACACACACATACACACACGCACACACACATAGCCGCGACCACGACCAGTGAAACCTGTGTCGAAACGTCGGTAAATAAAGGTAACAAAATAAATTCGCGATAGACCCGATTGTAAATTGTGCTGTAGCTAATAAAGTATTAAGTGTAATAACCTAACCTTGTAAGGCCCTACCCTACCCATGGGGCTAATTACTTCTATGTAATTTAACCCATTTTTTAATGGCAATAGTTGCATTTCTTCTGTTTCTGGCTTGACACGACTAATACAAGATAATGTGTAGATCTTTTTCAACAACTCACTCGCTTAGTTACTTGCTGTAGCTGTTGACTATAAATAAATGAATATTACATTCTTACACAGATTCACACAGATCACAGATTGAACTTAACAAAAAATTAGATTTTACAATTAAGCTAATATCCATCGGCCCCAAACTAGGCCCAGCCTGTATCTCGGGAACTAAGTCCCACGGTAAACACGAAAACGATGACTTAATAAATGTCGTAATATTCGACTACAACATAGATGTAGGTTTTACTTACATCCATGGACTACAAGATGTCTGTCTTGAAACGGTGACTCACTAAAGAAAAGAATGTGAAAGTGTATCCGAATCTGAATTATAGTGAAACTGAGAACATGACATTGATGCCCACTAGTCCTTAAGGCATTGACTTGACACTTAAAAAGTTTGATAACGCCGCTCTACAATATCTACTAGAGTTAAACCAAAAAAGTCTGCAGAAGTCTTGACAGCACACAGTGCAGGTGTTATTTTAAACCTAACACAGGACTTAATCGCGTAACAAACTTATGTTTATTTATGGCCTGACGTTTCGAACGTGACGTTACGTTCGTGGTCACAGGTAGGATGTGTGTGTGTGTGTGTGTGTGTGAGTGTGTTAGTTTTAAAATTATGAGTGAAAATGGTGATAGTTTAAATCAGTATGTTATTTTAAACGTCAAACTTTTATGAAATTAGCTCCATGCATGAATTTATTTTTGGATTCATAATTTATATCATTGGAAAACCGGAAATGATAAAAATACTTTTATAAACCTTAACATTATTTTATTAAAAAATATTTAAAATGTTGAAAATTCTTGAGCGGTTGAAACGCTCATAATTTTTGGCGTGAATTCGACAGAGCGTGATGACGTCACACGTTGGGCGGCCCAACTGACGTTTGCTACTAATGACACTAGTCTGTCGAACGCGTGACGTCACGTGGCGTTTCGAGCGTTTCGCTCAATAGCTTTTCGCGGGCAAATTTTTGTACTTTTTATTTATAATTTTAAGTAATTAAATGGTAATTTATAAACGGAAATGCATTTGTAACATGATATAACGGTAACAAACATCCGAATAAAACATATTTCGTTCAAATATAAACTTCATGCATGAGGCTAATTATGACGTATATATAACACTGGCACTGCGTGTGCTGTCATAATCTCTGCAGACTTTTCATGGTCTATCTCTAGCCTACTTTAAAATATGTTGTAGGGAGAGATGTAAATTGTAAATATTTCATAGTGAAAAGAATGACACGCTCAAATTTACATGGTATATACGCCAATCAATTAAAAAATATGTTAAATCTGGTCTACTGCATAAGGCATATTACACAGTCGAAGAGTATATTAATGATAAAAATGCATGGCCTTCTATAAGTAAATGAATAAATTATGAAATGTATTAGTATTGTATTTGAAATTTTAATTGTTGAATTTTGTATTTTGTAAGCTGTTATTTTTTTTTTTTTTTTAGTTGTAATGTATAATATTGTCTTCGGTTACCGCGATAGTTACTCATGAAATAAAACTATGAAAACGGATTATATCGCGTATATTGAATTTATAATACATCCCGACGTTTCGAACTCTTTACAGCGTTCGTGGTCAACGGGTGACTGAGGAAAAATTACAAAGTGCAAAAATACCCACATACTAAAATAATGAAACAATCATAGACTACAAACTTTAAGGCTGGTTGTACATGCAAAAATCGGTTCATAAGGCTAGTTATACACTATAATTATTTTTCTTTTTTTCCAAGTAAAGATATATATATATACGCGATAAAAACTATGCCGGCTCCAACCCTACACCACGGACCCGAGAAGATTTAATTCCCTCCTAAATTGTAGGAGGGTATCCCAATATGGGACCGGCAACAAACTCGGCGGGACACATCTTTTCAAAACATCAGAATGTCCAGCATCATCCAACACTAAGGTCTCACAGTCTATGTCTCGCTTGCTCCTTTATCAGGTGGACTACAGGATCCCAAGCTGGTGGTAGAGAAAAGCCATCTTCCCTATTAAAGTTTGGATATTTCTTAATCTCAATGGCCTCGCGCAGCATTCTGGGTATGTAACGCTTCTCCTTGGCAAGAACCAGAGGCTTATCAAACTTGATTGAGTGATTGGCTTTATCCATGACATGCTCACAGACAGCAGACCTAGGTCGACGGTGCTTGACATCAGCTATATGTTCCTTCACCCGAGTGGAAATGCTCCGTTTCGTCTGCCCGACATATGATAGGCCACACTCACAGTCCAGCCTGTACACTCCTGCAGTCTGTAGAGGGGTATTGCATTTTACAGGCCTCAGGAATTGTGACATCTTCTTCATTGGCTTGAAATATGTTTTTATAGAAGCACGCTTCAAGATGTGGCTGATCCTGTCCGTGACCCCCCTGACAAAAGGCAGAATGGCAGGCCTGCGCTCGACTGTGGGGATCCTACTTGATTAAATGAAATTCTATTCTATTCTAATCAAATGTGACGCTTTCAACCAAAAGGTAACACATTGTCGGTTGTCGATAAGGTTGATTTCTAATTGAATCTATATGGTAATAGCGCCTTACTGACAAGCGACAATAAGTACCCTTTTTGTTGTAAATGCCACAAATTAGGTCCATAAAAAGAGTTTTGAGGAGTTTCCAGTAAGCTGGAAATCGTTAGGAATATAACTACCACAAAAAATGCATGTGTAGCGACTTAATATACCTACTATAAAACCTTGTTTTTTAAGTGTAACCCAAGAGTTCAGTGCCAAAAATAGTTGATCCACCCATTACTACGAGTATGCAGGCAAGTCACCTTCGCATTTAATGTGATGAGGTAAATAATTTATCATAAAATCATCATAATCCATACCGATTCTAAGGTCAAAAATTATTAAAATCATCGCAATATTGTGACACATTTAATAATTTTTCACCAAAGAAGCTAACCTTAGTATTGCTTCTTTAAAAGGAGTGTATTATATATGGAATCTATTTATATTAAGTCGCACTTGTGACCTTTTTTGTAAAAAAAAACTTTGGGTTAACTTTCTTATTTGCCTGCAATAATAATGTTACTCTGTGAAGGCCGCAAAAATATCTGACACGATCTTATTTGTAGAGCCATAAGAGCGTGTCACATATTTTTGCGGCCTTCGAATAGTAACATATTATTGCAGGTGACTGTATAGTGGACAGTGGCTATCAAGTTAGCCCCTCAAACATACATTTACTGCTTCCAAAATAAACCTTATAATAAATGTTTTAAAGTTGAATTTCGTACGCACGTGTTTAACGCAGTAGTAGTAGTCGCGTATTATGTGCATTTTGATTGAAATTTTAGGGCGAATTGATCTTGACCGAGTTTAAGTATTAAATTCAAGTATAAATAACACGCTATTTTACAAATGTAGCATTAACCGGTTTAAAAGAGGTGTGTTTAATTTGATTTGTAGTTAAACAATTGTTTATTTTGCAAAGTGCAGCCTAAATAAATTTTTCTTTTTGTAATTTTTGTAATGTGTTAAAATATGGGTTTGTAAGACCTGAAATAAATTATTTTATTATTATTATTATTTATTATAAAGCATGCACCCCCATGTCACGGTCTAGTATATAGTAATTATTGATTATACAGGGTGTCCCTAGCCATTGGACACAGCCGAAATGTACATATGCATTAGTGTATTTAGAACCAGTATACAAAGTATCATAACAACCGGTGTAGCGGTTACGAAGAAATTAACAAATTACGATTTTTTTTTTACTTTGGCGCACTGTATGCTGTGTTAGTAGCTCCTGAGGTAAGTAATAAATATTAAGAAACCTTCTTCGACCTCTGTGATTATCTTTTTTATTTATGACACTAATAAGATTCTGACTTTTGACAAATGTCATCATTGCCGCACATTTTTGAACAAATTGTCAAAAGCACTGCCAATGATTAATACAGCATGTTTCTTTTTGTTGTCGATTATTGGAAATAACTTTTGTTTAAAAATTTATTTTTTATCTTTTGTTCTAATTAAAAAAATATTAACGTTAGAGCATTCCTGAGAAGTAACCCTACGTGGGAATGGGATTTTGGGGTTTGTCCAATGGATAAGGTCAACCTGTAGATTATAGCATCACCAGATCATATTTACCTTTTGCAATGTCATCGGAAATACGGAAATGCTACATTTCAGGTCAATCAGACACCGGGGTAGCTAAAAAATAAGTACATTGCTGTTGCCAGGGAGGTTTTGGGATTATACTGAGCAACTTTTACTATGAAACCACCCACGAAATCGCGAAAAAATAAATACCCTCCCATGATGATGATCCTTCCGGCCGATTTCGACCATGGCGACCACTTCGACTCCTAGTAACTAGGTGCTAACTGTTACAGTTAGCACGGCGCTCGTGCGCCCGAATATGGCTGATGTAGCCGATCTTCGAGGCGAACCCCCGTGCACATTGAGAGCACGTGAGAACACCAGCCACATAATGGTAATGAATGGAAGCAGGCTGGCGTGCTTTCAGCTCGTCGCGTTTAGCATCGAGGTCAACTATGCGTTGCTCCTCGAAATCGCGGACTTTGTCCAGCACCAGCCTGCGCCACTCAGGACGCTGTGCTGCCAAACCTTCCCACTGAGAGGGCTCGATGTTGCATCTTTTCATGCTTCGTTTCTGAACATCTTTGTATCGGAGGAGTTGTCCGCCAGGTTTCCGCTTACCCTCCTCTAGTTCAGAAAAAAAGATGCGCTTCGCCACTCTCTCCTCCGCCATACGTGATACGTGACCGCACCACCGAAGCTGTCGACGCATCAGGTAAGCCTCTATTCCACCGACCTTGGCTCGTCGCAGAACTTCGGTATTTCGCACTCGGTCAGACCATCTGATGTTCATGATCTTACGTAAGCATTTGAGGTGGAACCGGTCTAAGGTACGAATGTGATGACGGTACACGCACCACGCCTCGGAAGAGTATAAAAGGTTTGGCAGCACGATCGCCATGTACACAGAAATTTTGGTGGCCAGTTTTAGGTCGTGTGAGCAGAAGACCTTGGAACACAGTTTTCCAAACGCTGCAGCTGCAGCACCGATCCTGCTGTTGATCTCAGCGTCAAGGTCACACTTCGATTCTATAGTGCTCCCCAGATAACGGAACTTGTTGACCTGCTTCAGCACATCCTCACCAAGCTGTACGGCTAGTGTCTCGTGACCATGTGAGTCCAAAGACATCACCTCCGTCTTTTTGACACTAATTTTAAGGCCGAACTTGCAGCAGGCTTGGTGAAAAACAGACATCAGCTGTTGCAGGCCATCTGGGGATTCTGCAAGAAAGCATAGGTCGTCAGCATACATGATCTCTGTGATCAATGCATGTGAAACTTTCGTTCGCGCCCTAAATCTGGCCAAGTTAAAAACACTGCCATCGGTACGGAAGCGTATGCGGACACCTTCGGATACTGTTTGTAAGACTTCCTTGACTACAACTGCAAAGTATAGAGCGAACAGTGTAGGGGCTAGGACACACCCTTGTTTCACCCCACAGGTAACGGGGAAGAAATCAGACTGTTCACCGTCTACGGCGACGCAGCACTGCATGTCGTCATGCAGGAGTCTCAGAAGTCTAACAAACTTCTCCGTGCATCCCAGCTTCTTCAGTACCAACCAAAGGGCTTCGCGAGGCACACTGTCAAACGCTTTCTCCAGGTCAACAAAACAGAGGTACAACTGACGGCCTTGTTCCCTGCTTTTTTCTTGTAGTTGACGCACGCTGAAGATAGCTTCGCAGGTGCCTCGGTCAGGTCGAAAGCCGAATTGGGTTTCAGGCAGGATTTTTTCTGACAAATTCATTAGGCGGTTTAGCAGTGTTCTGGCAAAGACCTTTCCAGAAGCTGTCAAAAGCGAAATACCGCGGTAAGAGTTGCAATCCGAACGGTCACCTTTGTTCTTATAGAGAGCCTGTATGCGAGACACTTTAAAACTATCCGGGACTCGATCTTCCTCCCACATACGAACAAACAGCTCCCAAATAAAGGAATGCAACTCCTCACCGCCGTATTTTAACAGTTCTCCCGGTATAAGGTCTATACCAACTGCCCGCTTATTTTTCTGCTGTCTGATGGCTGTGACAACCTCGTCACGCGTCAGGGGCTCGTCCAGCTCGATGGCTACGGGGAGTTCGGGCATTAAACTGATGTGTGCTAGATCAGCTGATCGATCTACGTTGAGCAAAGAGTTGAAATGTTCTGCCCAACGCTGCAGTACGTCCTCTTTGCTAGTCAGCAAGCTGTTGCCATCTACAGCCCGCAGAGGCACTTTCGCTCTAAAAGACATACCAATCAGTTTCCGCACCTCGTAATAGAACTCCCCAAGCTGGTTGGTGTCCGCGAGCCACTGTATCTGACAAGCTTTGTCACGCCACCACCTGTCCTTAATTTGTCGAGACAGCCTGCGCATTTCCTGGTCACTCGCTTTGACTGCTGCCTCGCTTCTACCTTGTTGCCACCGCTGTCTTAAGAGGTCTCGGTGTTTGCCAAATGCTGTCCGGAGAACTTCATCATTATCATCAAACCAATCTTCGCTTCGCCGGACTTTGTTACCTAAGGTAAGAGAAGCGGCTTCCATAAGATGAGTAGACAATTTCCCCCAAACAGCACTGACATCGTTCCTGACACTAATAGGCAGAAGTCTTTCGGACAAGGCTTTGCGATATTCTTCAACCACCTGGTGATCTTTCAGCCTGTCCACGTTCAAAGACGCAGGCTTTTTCACTATAGATCTGCGCGGGCGACGGAGACGGAGTCGAAGCTTAGTGACAATGAGCCGGTGGTCAGTCCAGCAGTGCGCACCACGCATTACTCGGGTGATTTGCACCTGACTGAAGTCTCTTTGCCGTACGATGGCATAATCTATCAAATGCCAGTGTTTGGATCTTGGGTGCATCCACGTGGTTTTGTACTTAGTGGCAAGCCTGAACATTGTGTTCGATATTGCCAGCTCGTATTGAGCACAAAAACTGAGTAGCAACTGACCATTACTGTTCATATTGCCCACTCCGTGTCCACCCAGAACTCCAGGCCATGCCTCATAGTCCCGTCCAACTCTGGCATTGAAATCGCCTAGCAATAAAACCTGCTCTCTGGCGTCTATGCCATCGAGGCATTGAGATATTTGGTCGTAAAATTGGTCCTTCATGTCATCAGACTTATCTAGCGTTGGAGCGTAGACACTGATGACATTAAGGAAGTTGTCCTTATCCAGGTGAAGGCGCAATGTGGTCACGCGGTCCGAGATATGTACAGGGTACTCCTCCACTCGCTTGACTAACTGGGTCTTGATGGCAAATCCTACACCTGAACGCCGGGGTTCGGAGGCAGCGGTACCCTTCCAGAAGAAAGTGTAGCCGCCACCATCTTCCACCAGCTCTCCTTCGTCGGCAAGGTGCGTTTCGCTGAGAGCAGCCACATCAACGTTATAACGACGAAGTTCTCGAGCTACTATGGCGGTTTTGCGTTCAGGGCAGGCGTTACCATCTCGATCAATGAGCGTTCTGACGTTCCACGCGCCGAATGTCATCATAGCTAATTTCATGCTGTTATTTTTGTTGCGACGACCACGAATTGAGTTGATGCGATGGCAGCCGCGGTTACTACCACCTTCCAAAAAGGGACGAGCATTTGTTTAGGGCACCTTTTCTAGCCCTCTCCCTGGCTAAGCGGGGAAAGCAGTGCCTCCCTAAATAGGGCTGCTTTGTCATCCTAGGTGCTGCCGAATCCATACTGTCGCCCCAGATTTGCAGTACGAAAGCGACCACGGCGTGTACTCACACCCCTAGGATCGCCCGTGTGCAGGAGTCAGACAAAGCCTGGCGTGCATCGCGCCTGACCTCTCTACCTCCTCCCGTCGCCACAGGACTTAGGACATAATCGGAGTCCATTATTCAGGAGCGGTCAATTGCGCAGGATATATTGAGGTGCGTAAGCGTTCGCGCAGACACAGACGCACACACTCGTCTTCCCTCTCCCCGGATCAGTGGAACGGGAAACCGCTACGACTGGAGGAGAGGTCAGATGATATGTCTGGCCGACGGTAACTTTACGCCCTCTACCGTCGCCCTGGGCCATCCACCTTGCCTTGCCGAGTCGCCGAGTCAGCCAAACTCTGTTGCATATCTGCGGTGAGCTGCCTTCCTTGTCGAGGCGGACTTTGTCGTACGCTATGCGGGAGGTGGCCGCGTATAGTTAGCGTGTTGACCGCAGGAAGCGAAAGTCTTATCACAGGGATGCTGCTGCCCACCCCTGGAGCGAGCATTTACTTCCGCTATATTATTTAAATGGATTGACCGCCATTGATCGGTTGACTGTCTGCACTGCATGACTGCACCCAGCGGGCGATGGGGTCGTCACTTCCCGACCCTCCCATAGACAATGGGTCATCCAAAATGTATGAAACAGCCAAAAATTTTTTCGCGATTTCGGGGTTGGTCAATTAGTAAAAGTTGCTCAGTATAATCCCAAAACATCCCTGGTAACGGAAATGTACTTATTTTTTAGCCACCGTGTAGAAATAAATATACGTACCTAGTCGGCTCATAAGTTCTGTCACTGGCCTTTAAAATTTAAATTTGGAACTCCTAAAACAAAAACCGTTCTGCATTTGAATTTCGAATCTTTATTAAATATTTGAGTAGTATAATTTTGCAATTTTCTGTTTTCTTCAACATGGAGTGGACGCTTAAAGATAGCCGTACCGCAATAATTGCACTATATCGTTGCGGTCACTCGCCGACTAAAATTTTTAAGCTACTTGAAAATTTAAAATTCTCTCTAAGATTTGTGTATCGTACCATAGAAAGATACAGTGAGGTCTCTAGTTTAAATGACAAGAAAAGAAGCGGTCGTCCGCGTACAGCTAGGACTCCAGCGGTTGTACAAGCAATTAGGGCACGCAATGCCAGAAATCCCGCTAGGAAACAAAAAGTTATGGCCCTCCAGATGGGTTTGAGCAAAAACACGGTGAAAAGAGTGCTTAATCAAGACCTGAGACTTCGTGCTTATAAACGAAAAACTGGCCATCTTCTCAATGGTCGGCTTAAAGCTTTAAGGCTTAAAAGATCTAAAGCTTTATTGAAGAAGTACGCTAAAAATAAAAACCGTTGTATACTGTTTTCGGACGAGAAAATTTTTGACATAGAAGAAAACTGTAATAAACAAAATGATAGAGTGTACGCTCGCAATAGTAAAGAAGCGTCTAATAGCATTCCCCGTATGAAAGAGGTCATCACCCTTCATCTGTGATGGTTTGGCTGGGAGTTTCTTATGCGGGCGTCACTAGTATGCATTTTTGTGAGAAAGGAGTAAAAACTAGTGCCAAAGTGTACCAAGACACGGTGTTGACTAATATTGTGAAACCACTATCCCATA
Source organism: Cydia strobilella (assembly GCF_947568885.1). Taxonomy (NCBI): domain Eukaryota; kingdom Metazoa; phylum Arthropoda; class Insecta; order Lepidoptera; family Tortricidae; genus Cydia; species Cydia strobilella. Next base: position 12,952,911 of record NC_086059.1, on the reverse strand, counting down.
CGATGTTTCTAAACCAGCATTGGGTTTTCCAGCAGGACTCTGCTCCAGCCCATAAGGCAAAGTCTACACAAGCCTGGCTCGCCTCCAATAAAATCGACTTTATTCGGCATGAAGATTGGCCCTCCTCTAGCCCAGATCTTAATCCTTTAGACTATAAAATATGGCAGTATTTAGAGGAAAAGGTGTGCTCAAAACCTCATGCAAATCTAGACTCGCTGAAAAAATCTCTTGCTACGGCAGTGGCCAATATCGACATGAAAGTGGTGCGTGAATCCATTGACGACTGGCCACGAAGACTTCAAGCCTGTGTAGATAATTATGGCGGTCATTTTGAATAAATGTTATACATTTAGATTCTCTAGTTTATAAGCTTTCAAACGCTGTACAAATTATACGGAATAAATGAAATAAAACTATGAAAACGGATTATATCGCGTATATTGAATTTATAATACATCCCGACGTTTCGAACTCTTTACAGCGTTCGTGGTCAACGGGTGACTGAGGAAAAATTACAAAATGCAAAAATACCCACATACTACAATAATGAACAATCATAGACTACAAACTTTAAGGCTGGTTGTACATGCAAAATCGGTTCATAAGGCTAGTTATACACTATAATTATTTTTCAAGTAAAGATATATATATATACGCGATAAAAAAACTATGCCGGCTCCAACCCTACACCACGGACCCGAGAAGATTTAATTACCTCCTAAATTGTAGGAGGGTATCCCAATATGGGACCGGCAACAAACTCGGCGGGACACATCTTTTCAAAACATCAGAATGTCCAGCATCATCCAACACTAAGGTCTCACAGTCTATGTCTCGCTTGCTCCTTTATCAGGTGGACTACAGGATCCCAAGCTGGTGGTAGAGAAAAGCCATCTTCCCTATTAAAGTTTGGATATTTCTTAATCTCAATGGCCTCGCGCAGCATTCTGGGTATGTAACGCTTCTCCTTGGCAAGAACCAGAGGCTTATCAAACTTGATTGAGTGATTGGCTTTATCCATGACATGCTCACAGACAGCAGACCTAGGTCTCACGGTATATATATCGCGGTAACCGAAGACAATATTATATACGGAATAAACTTAAACTTTTGATTTTATTTGATACTATGTATATGACAGAACTTATGAGCCGACTAGGTATATACAAATATACGTGGTGAACATCTACAAATTGTAGATACAGATGCCAATCACAATGAAAACATCAACGATGATCAATGATGATCGATGATGATTGTAGTACGTCCCACAATAAAAAAGGAAAAATATATTAACATACACGTGGTAAAGCTAAATAAAAGTGTGTAAAAAAAGCAAAATAATGATTAGAGCTGCTAGAGGTAGATATTCCAATATTTATAAAATGACTAGCGACCCGCCCCGGCTTCGCACGGGTAGTTTAACTAATTTACACAAAACCTTTACAAATTATACATATAAACCTTCCTCTTGAATCACTCTATGTATTAAAAAAAGCCGCATCAAAATCCGTTGCGTAGTTTTAATGATACATAGAGATGCATACATAGAGGGACAGACGGACAGACAGCGGAAAGCGGACTTTGTTTTATACTATTTAGTGATAAAGTGGTGAAAATCATGTCTCTAGACTTATATTTCGCAGTTCATAGATTACCATATGTAATCTTTGCCGTTTTCTATTCTATACGCTTTCTATCTAGTTAATTAGATTTCTCTTCCTCGTTCGTCTAAGTTATTTTTGTAAACGTAAACTTCGTCGATTACTAGACAGAGACACTACTGTTTACAGTCACCAGATATAAGAGCGGCCAATGTGTTCAAAAATACCTGAACAAAGCAACAAGACGGTAAAGGGCACGTTCCGATATTTTTGAGCACCCTGGTCGCTCCTATATCTTTGATGGCGATTCGGCAATACCTATCGGATGTTATCAAAACAGATTGTTAGTATACATATAGGTATTTAAGATTAGATTAGGTTTTTTTTATGTCAAAATTTGCGAAAACTTGAAACATTTTTTGAATTATTTGCATATTTGCTGCGATAGTCTTCATCTTCACAAATGACTTTTTCGTCTAAGACGGTAATCTGTTAAACAAAAGCCATTGTCTCTTTTGTGCGAGCAATCGGCCATTGTGTGTGAGCGCCGCACGCGCCGTGGCACGCGCTAACTCACAAAGGCTGACAGCTCGCACAAAAGAGACAATGGCTTTTGTTTAACAGATTACCGTCTTAGACGAAAAAGTCATTTGAGATGATGCAGATTATACCTGTTATTGGTCTTATGACCAGACCTGAACTAATGTCAGTAGAAAGGGTTTTTGGAACACCATGTATAAGTATTAAGAAGTATGCAATAAATGTTTTGTATTCCAATCGAAAAATTATATAAGTACAATGTCTAATTGTAACGCATTACTTATTATATTACATCAAAAATGAATACGTAAGATTCTAATGTAATATCAATCGTCAAATACAGACACACTTGACTTTATTTGTGTAGTTTAGTCACGGTCAAGACTTATAACTACTCATATTGAAGAGGTCAGTCTTTTTGTGTAAGGCTGCATTAAACCTATTAACTTTGGCCTTATGCGCACGTTTGCTAGAACTAAAGAGGTTGTTTAGTCAAGGTAAGCGATAAGAAATAAACATAACAAAGAACATTCACAAAACACTTCACAGAAGTATAAACATAAAATACAAACAAGACTCAAGCGCGTTCCAAAAAAAAGCAAGTACCGATTTTTCGAATTTCACGCACTATTCCATAGACAATATGTTTTTTTTATTCGCGCGTTGTAAGCGGCCAGTGCGGACCGGCGCGAGCCCGCGAACTGACTTCCCGCGCCGCGGAGGTTAGACAACTCGCTTCAAAAATGGAGGAACGCAGTTCGGAGAACTGATGGGTTTAATCGTGGCGGAATACAGGCGTGCCTTTGCTGTGCATCAATTTTTTTTTATTGATCTTTTTGTCGAAATATAGACAGCTGGTTAAAAAGCATGGGTTTTCTTCTACTTGACATGGGAAATAAAGGACTTAACCAGTCGTCGCTTGCGTCAAATATCGTATCTTCGAAAGTAGTATTTATCACTGTTCAAAATTAATTTCAGTGTGTTGATGTTTTTGTAATTATTAATTCGTTTTTAGGGTTCCGTACCCAAAGGGTAAAAACGGGACCCTATTACTAAGACTCCGCTGTCCGTCTGTCCCTCTGGCCTATGGATGGTATAGAAAGGATCGCAATCTCTTATGGCAGAATTGTTGTAAAAGTGACCGCGTTAAGCTTTAAATAATAGTTCCTAATCTCTCCGGTGGCGCTAGTTAGGCTCTGGGACATGAGTATAACATGAACCATATAAGGCAACAAATAACCCGACCAAATTACGTAGGTTGTTTTTGGTAGTATTTCGGTGTATGGTGGCGCCGCCTAATTACTGTTTCTTGATGGACACTTTTCATACATAGAGATTTGGCTCCTTTATACAGTCTCCATGCTCTGGCCGTCTGTCCGTCTGTCTGACACCAGGCTGTATCTAGCTAGACAGTTGAAATTTTCACAGATGATGTATTTCTGTTGCCGCTATAACAACAAATACTAAAAAGTACGGAACCCTCGGTGCGCGAATCCGACTCGCACTTGGCCGATTTTTTAATAATTTTGTGGACTTATGAGCAGACCCTTTAGAACTCGATAATCTAAAATCGGCAGCGATTTAAAACTATAATAAGCTCACTAATAAATTATATTTTTTTAATAGTAATCGATCTTCATGATGAAACTGTTATGGAGAAGCCGTGATGCAACGCGGTCCGTTAGGGACTATTTTTGTTTTACTAAAACCATAATTTAAAGAACAGAAAAACGCTTCAGATGCGCTTGGAATAGACTTTTACGACCGTTACAGCATACTGAAAAAGCATTAGAGGTCGTCGTTTTGTTAATAATTTAGCAATCACGTCATTTTACGTAAAATATGCATCATTGACACAAATTACACGGATTATGCAGTTTACGTGTAGCCTCGATTGTTGTATACGTACATACAATTATCTTAAAGATGATTGAAAAAAGTATGTAGCTCTATTCTATGTATATGTATGTATGTATGTATGTGTGTTCTATGTATGTGTATATGTATATGTGTGTGTATGTGTAGCTGAATTATCAGACAAGGCGTTCTACTCATTAGATGAATTTATGAATAAAAACAATGTTATGTGATTATTATTAAAATGGGATACTGATTATTGTTAATATAAAATAGACACAAGATGTAAATATGTATAATAAAATTGACATGTAACTCTTGTTATGAATAAAGAAACTAAACTAACTAACTAACTATACACGCTTTAGATATACACAGTGTAACATGAGGATACCGAATAATTTTAACAGCGTATTCCTGATCATTGTCCTATAAACTTTTCTGTAATTTGCCTAGTTTCAGAGTTAATACCAATTAAAAAAAAAAGAAGTTTTTATTGTTACATAGTGCAAAACGCATTTTTGATGTCGATGTTGTCACTGTGGGACGTAGTCTAAGTAACCTTATTGATAGATGTCAAAAAGTGACAAGTAACACTTTGTAAAAACTATAACGTTTTACGAAAAAAAAAAGTACAAATACATCTGAAAAATCTAATAAAAAAAAACAAACATTTCTGTTTTTGCGAATTTGACCTAAACTTATTAAATTTTTTCCTTCTTTTGGCCTCAGAAAAGCGTGGTTAAAATCTTTCGGTTTCCTCGTGAACACCTTGTATAGTGTTGATGATAAAAATCTTCAATTTAATCGACTTGTTTGCGGCATGCAGTGATTGTCAGCTAAGCTGTTCACAGGTCAATCATCCTGCTTTTGTACAGTCGCCATCAGATATATCGGAGCGGCCGAGGTGCTCACAAATATCTGAACACGTCTCTATTGTCAAGGCGTTAGAGTGCGCGTTCAGATATTGTGAACACCTTGGCCGTTCCGATATATCTGATGGCGACTGTACCAATTTAGTATCTTCGAATGGCCTCCACAAGCGTCACCGATAATCGCATGCGATTCGCGATATATTGCGGCATTTGATAGATTGATCGAATTAGTTGCTCCTATTTAGACCGCAATTATCTAACACCATAGACATAGTATATACAAGTAGTTATAGACGCGCCACCGAGCGACCGGGGAGAGAAATAAGAGAAAGAATATATCATATAAAATTTAGGCAGTATAGGATTTTTTCTCTTTCACTTATAAATTTCGGTATTTCGCCATCGCCTCCTACCTATGATGCCACCCGGTCGGTGATAAGGACAAAGCATGGCATTATTTTCTCTTTCCTCTTATAGGAATCGCAATAAGACTATCTTTCTCTATCAAAGCGTGTCAGGCCCTTGTCTAAAACGCATGCCATTTGTTGCAACGTTTGTAGAAGCCCTTATATGACTGGTCGGTTGGACAAATTAAGAGCAATAGAATTAAGGGGTAAAAACGGGACCCCGCCATTACTAAGACTCCAATGTCCGTCTGTCTGTCACCAGGCTGTCTCATGAACCGTGATAGCTAGACAGTTTAAATTTTCACAGATGATGATGTTTGCCGCTATAACAACAAATACTAAAAACAGAATAAAATAAATATTTACTATCACGGTTCATGAGATACAGCCTGGTGACAGACGGACAGACAGACAGCGGAGTCTTAGTAATAGGGTTCCGTTTTTACCCCTTGGGTACGGAACCCTAAAAAGACATCAGTAAAAACTACCTAGGTACCAATGTCTAATAATTTGTCTATGGTCTACCGTCAAATGTACACTTAGCCTATCATTAAGGGGCCCACTGACTATCAGTCCGCCGGACGATATCGGCCTGTCAGTTAGAACAAAAATTTGACAGTTCCGAACAACTGACAGGCCGATATCGTCCGGCGGACTGATAGTCAGTGGGCCCCTTTAGTTTTAGTAGAAGACTCGTGCTACATACTAGTTACGTTTTGGATTAGACGTGGATTAGACAAGAGTTGTGACAGACCAGATCAAGGGTATGTTGCGAAATGCGAGACTGATTATAATGAAACCTTGGCAGGTTCGAAATTTCTATTTAACCAAATTTATTTAACTGAGATAATTTTAATCGTTATAATGTTGGCATAGAGCGGTACTGTCATAGTAAATTTTGTAACCACTGTAAATTCACTGACATCTATCGACATACTTTAAAACTAAAAATGAAGATTTATAAAAATACGTTAAAATGTATTTAAATATGGATAAATCATTTTTTTACTTGCATTAATTATTTTTATATGATTTTGACCCATGTTCTTTCACTGGTATGCGTTAAAATTATAAATAACAAACGAAACAGTCAACGCCCTCTATACGAGAGTTGGCCAAAACTAGTGGCGCCATCTGATCGAGAATCAAATTTTCGTGATTTTCGAGGCACGTTTTTTCCTTAGACTGTATCCATCTATTACGGAGTTATATCTATCTTTGCTATTACTTATTTTGTGGTGATGTGGCCAACGTGACAACTGAGCAATACAGATTTTAACATACAATTTGATAATGGATAGGCAGGTATTTGGTATATAAAAAATAAAAATATACACATAAACAAACAACAAGCTTGGGATCTAACAAAATTGTTCTGTGAGGGCATTAGTGTATGTCTGCCCTCTTGAGTTGAAAGTATCTAAAAAACAAGACCAAAATTTTAAAGTACATACATGTTTGCATTAAATTTTTATTAAAAATCCTGCTTTTTAGCTAACCAGGACAGATGTTTTTGTTGGCCTTTTCTATTCAGTAAAATTCAGTGAAAAACTTAACACTGGTAATTTTGATTAGATTAGATTAGATTACATATATTTATTTCACAACATATGATTACAGTACAAATTACATTATATTTCTCAAGCTTCATTCTTCAGATATAAAAACCAGGTAGTCCTTTAACCTACTAGGCAACTCATCGCATGTTTAAAGTAGGTAGCAAAAACTTTAACTCAAACAGGTCTATCCCTACTTTTCCTTGATGGGGCGCGCGGCTTGCCGCCATTGCTCATTCTTTATTCTTGCGAGGCAACGAACGCACGTAAAATCATAATTTTGTTTCAAAGTCGTTTAAAATGCCTATACGTAGTGCACTTATAATTTATAAGAATCTACATTGTGAATCGACATTGTGATTGTGCCAAGTATTTGACCAGAACGCCATAAAATAGAAGAAAAAGAAGCTCAGAAAAATGGTTGATATTAATCTACACTTAATTGTCGTTAAAACAATACATAATGCATTGAGCACTGCACTTAAAACCCTGTTGATGATCTCATTCAAAGGAAAGCTTGTATTTTACGTAAAAACTGGCGTTAAACTTTCCTCGTGTACCATGGAGACTGTATAAAGGAGCCAAATCTCTCTATCTTTGTTCTCAAGGGTTCTCAAGGGTCGGCAATGCTTAAGTGGCTCCTGTGATGTTGCTTACGTCCATGGGCGACGATGACTGCTTCCCATCAGGCGGCTCGTCTGCTCGTTTGCTGAACATCACATAAAAAAAAAAATATGTATGAAAAGTGTCCATCAAAAAACAGTAATTAGGCGGCGCCACCATACACCGAAATACTACCAAAAACAACCTACGTAATTTGGTCGGGTTATTTGTTGCCTTATATGATTCATGTTATACTCATGTCCCAGAGCCTAACTAGCGCCACCGGAGAGATTAGGAACTATTATTTAAAGCTGAAAGCGGTCACTTTTGCAACAATTCTGCCATAAGAGATTGGCATCCTTTCTGTACCATCCATACTCGTGTACATTTAATTCTTAATGGCATATCTTGTTCAGTGGATTTGTGAGTCTGTTATTGAAAGGCAGCAATTGTAAAAACCCAATAAATATTTGTTTCTCTAATTACGAGTATGATAAATAATACTAATAATAATTGTCAGTGTAAATTACAATCATTGGCAGTATTTTTTAAAGTCATCACTGCTGTTTTAAATTAAAAAAATTGTATTTTGTCAAAGACATAAAAGGTCTCTCGATAGGGGCCCACTGACTAGTGTAGTAGTAGTAGACTAGTAGTTCGGAACTGTCAAATTTTTGTTCTAACTGACAGGCCGATATCGTCCGGCGGACTGATAGTCAGTGGGCCCCTTTAAAGGTGGCGCCATGAGGATGCACATCAGTCTACAGCTCATAGAGCCACTAAAATAATATACCCGATATAAAACAATGCTTATTTGCCTATAAAATGAATTAGTTCACGTTGCGAACCGCATAACCCTGTGTTGCACGGAAACAATCAAACCATCCTCACCGGAAAGGAAAACGTTTCGATAGCCTTTCATTGAACCGGTTTTGCACATACACGGGATTATTACTACAATGTGCTCGTAATGCAACGATAAATGCATTTTCGAACTCACGTGAGAGACTTCCATTTGGGTGTTTATTATCTAATAGTTATTTACGATACAAGTGCGGAAAAGAGGAAATTCGAAACGAGTGGCGATAAATTAAAACACGACCGCAGGGAGTGTTTTAAATCGACACGAGATGCGAATTACCTATTCGCACGTGTATCGTAAGTTTTACAGTACATATGGCCCTTTAAACTTTCGACATATGCACGAAAAGTGCTATTTGACGCACTAGTGCGAGAAAGTAGCACCATATGTACTGTAAATAATCTTAAATTCAAAATTTGGCTAGGAAAATGCAATTTAAAAAATAAAATGTAACGCTTGGAATGTGTGTGAATTTTGTCTTTTCAGAATACTTTGCGAATGTCAGCAGTGTGAAGGATGATATTGTACGAACAAAAGTGAAGTTTTTGTTTATCAATTAATTTCAATCGTATTAAATCCACGTGTCTGTTTGAACATTTTATCGTAAATAATACTATACTCACATGAATTTTGTCTTTTAAATCAATGTTTTGCTATGCCATAATAGTTCCAAGTCATTGTGTACACGTCTATTAGCCCTAAACACTCTAATTGAATTACCCAAAACATATTTTAGAGACCACAAAGGTCGAATTGCACAAGTGTTCAATTGGTGCCGTGACCAATATGCGAATACCAAGGAATTTACTTGTAAATACTGAAATCTGCTTAAAGAAGTGTAATTCCTGCATGTTACGTATTTAACACATAAAAAAATTAAGCAAATGACAACATCATTGTCATTGTGATCAAGCAGAGCCAACCCCAGTAGAAATCATCTGTCTTAGCTTAGTAACTTCAAAGGGACACAACAATTCACCTGATTAGTCTTCTACCCGGTAACTCTTTGGGAGCCTTAAAGAAGCGCATTTGCAGGTCCGAAGATATAAATCTGACTTGAAAGCATTATTGGCTCTATGGGTACTACGAGTGGCTCAAAAGGTGAAGAGGCTTGACCCTTGTCTTTGAAGAAGTTTGGCTCTTATACTCAAAGTAGGTGTAAATCAATATGCCCTCAACAACATTTAGACTGTCAAGGTCTCGGTTATATCAGTACAGTACAATATACAAAAGAAAATACAAATATTTTATAATCATAATCTTTATTTTCTGTGAGAAATGGGTACATTGTAATTACTAATGTAACAATTTTATGTGGACTCACCAAGACTCTACTTTTACAGGTGTACAAACAAACATTTCCTATGTACTCTTACATGAATGATGTCAAGCATTAATAAAACCATAAATCATAATCAAAACTCTTACCTAATACAAATCATGCAGTAACAAAATGAAATAAAATAATATCGAAGTCATTTTACCAATATAATAGGTTAAATTGCACAACATACACACTACATACTTTGCAGTCCTTCCGTCCGGTTTACGAAGAAAGTGGAGGCGGATTTAAATGGCTTCTTATAGTTGTAATAGTAATACTTTAGATCGTGACCTACTTACGCCATATGGGATTAACATGTTAGTCCAGCTCAGGAGTTCTGTGGAGGCAAATGCCTATAAGTGATATAAACGACGACGATTCAACGGAGCCACGCCGTTCTGTCGCCAAAATAGTGTTTAGTTTTAAGTTTACGAAATTTATACTTTACAAAGGCATTTGTAATAACGACTTTTTTGGCTTGATTTAAACATTAAAATAAAATAAATAAATAAAAGTGACACATTTTAATAACAGAGTCTCACAGGAGTTTAAGTACCTTCTCCATTTGTAAATATTGTTAATAAGAGAAAGCGGCAGACAGTGGAATAGCCCAAACCACCTGTATCATAAAGAAACAAAAATCTGGAACAGCTGATGGTCACTGGCAAGGTCAGCGGACGACCAAGAAGTTGATTCGGTTATGTTTCTCATAATGGCCGGAACACGCTTTCACTTTCTTTTAAGGACAAACATGTTTGTACTATGTCCGCCAATGTTTTGGTTTGACAGATAATTAACATAAATTGTGAGCCGTAGACGTAGATTTCTTGGTACTGAGCAGGAAAAAAGTTGTACCAAGGAAGCGTCGATGTAAAAAAGGTGGGAAATTCCTGTAAAGAGTAGAAGAAGCGATGGCTTGAAAGATCATTTTTCGTCGCAGGACCGAAAATAAGAAACACAAAATCTATGAAACAATTTTGTTGACACCCATTGATAGGGTCTTGGGATTTCAAACTCACTCTAGTATAAAGAAGTCCGTTGTATTATATATCCTGTAATGTTGGTTCAAAATTCTAAAATAACTACTGCATTTCACGGGTCGAAGTAAGATTCAAAAACTCATACAAAACCTCTTAACGCAATTACCCATCACTTAACCCAAGCTCAGAGCAAACAGGCAAACATTCCATATACATAATAGTGTTCAAACAGTACGTGCTAAAATAACGAGTTATCTCTTGCGTAACCGTGTCCGCTGCAAGGTTGAGCAGGACATGTGGTTATGGTTATCGGGTATGTGATTTAGAAGAGAGAGGGATGGGGGGGAGGTCACCCGGCTTAAGCTCAAGCTTGAGAGTTCCCTCACTTTTGGCTGTATTTCCCCAGGATCCCACGATTTCAGCTTTGTTTATGTTAAAATTCGTGTCTTGAGTCACGCAGGTCTAGGACGCTTACGATAATTGAAGTGAGCCAAATGGAAGTTAATTCCATACCTATTTATATGAATGAACATTTCATGAGTGCAAAAGAGGCAGACTACAAATGAAAAAACGTGACCACTTATAAGCCTCACAGCGGCCGCTTATATGTATCAAAGCGTAAGGAACTGGAAGCGAACTGGAAGATACAAAGAGCTGTATTCTTTCAGGGGATATACGGTGGGCGATTATATCATGTTTACAACCTTACAACAGCAAATAATTTACGCATTCTCAAATTAGGTATTTCTAAATTAAATACTTCCATGCAATGTTACTTGACGCCATCCCGATTATGGTCGTACTTTTGTTAATTTTCAGGCAATCTGGTACATATTGCAGATCTGTTGTCTGACTGTACCTAATTCGATCCAAACCAAAGGTACCTAGATAAGTAGGCTAGACCTCGTAAAGAGAAACAGGTAAAAATCCGACCTAACCTGTACAGCCAAGTTAGTTAAAGCAACGCAATGGAAAAATTACGAAATCTACTAATTATGACATGCCTCGCAGTACTCGGAAGACTGGATTACAATGTCTACAATTCCTAAAGTATCTTTGACATGCATACCCTGATGTGACTGCTGGGGCAATTACCTAATCTTAAGCTTGTATTTCGCTTTCTGTGTATTTTTTAACTTTATGCATGGTGCATAATAAAGAATATTTACTTACTCACTTACTTACATCAAAACATGTCAAGACAAATACAATTATGATTTGACAAAATAAAGATTAATATTAGAATGGAATGGGAGACCATTTTCCTCCCATACAACAAACGTGATTTTTTTGCCGTTTTTTGCGTAATGGTACGGAACCCTTCGTGCGCGAGTCCGACTCGAACTTGGCCGGTTTTTTTACTCTGTACTGATCACGTCACCTTGTGGCTTGTATGCATGTTTTTTGCCCGTCCGGATTAGCGAGATTCTGAATGCAGAACGTTAAAAAAAGGTCAAAATTGACTTCACCTCATGCACCTACCTGACCTCCGTTTGATTGTCTTCAGTTTAGTTCCGTGAAAACTTCCTTAATGTTATTTTGAATCGACTTGCGAAACTACCGAACGCATCTTAGTGCTCTTGGCATTGAAAATGTGACGTGAGCGATACTGTTATCGTAAAACTCGTAAATCATTCAAGTGATTTCTAATAGAATTTCATGAGTATTTTAACATACAACACCTATAGATTAAATTATTACTTATACAAGCTTTGCTTAGTTTGGGGCTGGGTTGATCTGTATAAGATGTCCCCTTATATTTATTTATTTATGCTAATGAGCTGTAGTTTAGGGTGTTGTTCAAAGCTTTAGGAATTGTCAAAAATCTAAATTGACATCATGTTTCATATCCTTACATTAAATTATAAAAATTACAAATATTACAATGCATTCAATGACTATTCATTTATTATGTTTTTTTTTATATATATTTATATACATCTTATTAATATTTATATGTCACTCCCTAAGGCTTTGGCAGAATAACAGCGTTGGAATTTGCCTCGCTTGCAAATTGCAACAATATGCTGAGACAGGGCCTCTTCCCTACTGCACACATTGCTGGACCCGTGTGTAACTTTTATGTTTTTAATGTGTAAATATATTTTTTTTTTTTGCAATTATTTTTATATTCCCTTTTTTAAACATCTTTTTTCTTTCATTGTATTGTCCTGTGTATGTGTGCTTTATGGAATAAATGTCTTTCTTCTTCTTCTTCAAAAAAAAAAAATAATATTGTCTTCGGTTACCGCGATAGTTACTCATGAAATAAAACTATGAAAACGGATTATATCGCGTATATTGAATTTATAATACATCCCGACGTTTCGAACTCTTTACAGCGTTCGTGGTCAACGGGTGACCACGAACGCTGTAAAGAGTTCGAAACGTCGGGATGTATTATAAATTCAATATACGCGATATAATCCGTTTTCATAGTTTTATTTCAAAAAAAAAATAGTCAAGTCGGCGGATAACGAGTTGTATTGTATGAAGGCCCCAGTCCTACCACTGCGCCTTCCTACCGTACCGTCAAGTAGGATAACTGGGGACAGGGGATAACATTTAGACAAAGAAAATATACCAAAATATTGAGATCAGTACGGTTTCACTAACTATTATTTTTAGTCGCTTTTGGCGACATGTTTTGTATTCGTCGGGAATCCTTCCTCAGGCACGAGTGTCCGCGAAATATTTTGAAATATGTCTCACGATAGTTCATAGATAAAATACTTGTCCAACCCTACTTGACAGTATTATGTATGGAGCGTGTGGCAACTGGCAACCCGCGAATCACCGGATCTGTCATCGTTGGACAATGGCCTCCGAGCTGTAATATTGCGCGAACGCAGCGATTTGCCAACGTGCCGCGGACTGTGCCGTACCTCAAGCGATATTTATAGGTTTACCGCTATTTTATATGCCTAAATTAATCGCTTGTTGCAATGGGATTATGGTACAGTCAAGTGTAAAAATATGGGTGCACTCATCATACTCAAAAATATATCCTATAGCTCTTATGTCAGCGAATTAAGAACCATGGGACATATTTTTGAGTAAGTTGTATGCACCTATATTTTTACAGTTGACTGTACATAAATTTAGGTGCAGTTAAACATAAGTTATTAGCTTCAAGTGGATTGCAGCCTTAGCTTTATTCACTGAGCACTGATGAAATTTAGATTCTAAATCACTCCTACTTTAGGTAAATTGCAGTACCAAGGTCAATACGGTTAACGTCTAATGTCTGCTTTTCACATTGAACCTTATTGGTATTTGAATTAAATATAAAATCGTTTGAAAAATATTTAAGAAATATTTGTGGTCGTTACGATAAAGGAAAGTTTTTTCCAACATCACGCCTAATTATGAAGCAACTTAATTATTTTGATCTACTCGTAATATCACTATCATTATCATCACCACTTCACCAGCCTAATGTCTCACTCCTGGGGACAGACCTCTGTCTTTACACACAACTTTGAATTTCTTAGCAGATTCCATTTGTTCGGACGAAACGTTTTGCCTCCTCCTTTTTGGTACGGACGGCTAAGGTATTCCCTGAATAATATGACCTCGGTCTCTTTAAAACAAGAGTGAATAGGCTGTTACTGAACCGGTGAGCTCCATCTTAGGCCCTGTCTTCACTTTCCATCAGGTGTGACTAGGGCCAATCGCCGATCAGTTAATAAAATAAATAAAAAATTTATTTGTGTCATTTTCAACCAAAAGGGTTGTCGCTTGTCAGTAAGGCGCTATTTCCATATAGCTTCAATTAGAAATCAACCTTATCGACAACCGACAATGTGGTACCTTTTCGATTGAAAACGTCACATTTGTTGTCTGCTCGTTTGTCTCCTATATCATAAAAAATGGGTATATAACGTTAAAGGATTTGCCACACTGGATGCGTTCTGCGGGCAGCGGTCAGGTCAAACTTCAACTTCAAAGGTTGCTGTCAATGTTCTTCATACATAATGCGGGTTTGACCTGACCGCTGCTGCCCGCAGAACGCATCCAGTGCGGCAAATCCTTAAAACTATAATCTATAGATCAGTCATTCTCAAAGTGTGCTCCGCGGACCCCTAGGGCTCCGCAAAGTCTCTGTTGGGGCTCCTCAAGGATACTTGTAATAATAAGAAAAAAACCGGACAAGTGCGATTCGGACTCGCCCACCGAGGGTTCCGTACTTTTTAGTATCTGTTGTTATAGCGGCAATAGAAATACATCATCTGAGAAAATTTCAACTGTCTAGCTATCACGGTTCTTGAGATACAGCCTGGTGACAGACGGACGGACAGCGGAGTCTTAGTAATAGGGTCACGTTGTACCCACGGAACCCTAAAAATGGGTATCTAACGTTAAAACTATAATCTAGATAAAGCGGAACATAGTGGCAAAAAATATCCTCTTTACCATTTATATCAAGTATGAACGTCCATTAAGCACCCATTAAAACCTTGCCCTCCCAATTTGGTCACAAGATTGATGACACATATTATGTAACGTGCCGGCAAACCCAAAACGGGTAGATTACGTATTTAATGCACAATGTATTCACACGCATATTGGGTATTTTAGGTGCGTTCGGACCACAGACTTAGTACACAGATGCCGCATCATGTAGCGTTCAGCCGTTCAAAGGCCGTTCACGATGAGTGCGAGGCACATACAATACAGTGGGAATAGTGCAACTAACACCACACGAGCAACATCTTAATTCGACCGTACTCGTATCTATCTTTTCCTAACCCTTTTATATACGCTAGCAACTAATATGTTACATAATATAATAGTCAATAATACCCCCAAGCAACTAATGGACAGCTTCTTTCTTATCCAACCGCACCAGAGGGCCTACCGCGAACCACGACCCGAAGTTTTGCCTCTCTGACGAGGCAAAACTATACTTGTAAATTCGTACGTAAGAGCGACAGAGAGACAAAACTTCGTTCGTGTTTCGCGTTAGGCCCTCAGGGTTGGCATTCGTTAGAGCAGTTGGTTCGAGGGTTGACGGTTTTAAGATTTGGCTTTTCTTCAGGCTTCTACTCGGCTTGCAACAAATCGCATGCGCTTTATAATACAACGCTGCTTTTGATAGTTTTGATCGATTTAATTGAAATTGAATTTGTTGGACCTACTAACTACTACTAGCCGGTGTATTTAAAATCACATGCGATTGGTTGCAAGGTGAGTAGAGGTTGTTGTTGTGAGGTGTACATATTTCATCTTGTAGTAGTAGTTATTGTTGTTGTTGTGTTGTTGTCTTGTTGTAGTAGAGGTAAGTAATCTTTGGTTCGAATGCCTGACGGGCTATGCGTGTACTACAGGTAGTATATGTGTGTTCCACATTTGGGACGTGTGATTGAATTTCGGGCAGCACTAATGGTTTTGCCCTTTTAAGGGGCCCACTGACTATCAGTCCGTCGGACGCTATCGGCCTGTCAGAACAAAAATTTGACAGTTCCGAACAACTGACAGGACAATATCGTCCGGCGGACTGATAGTCAGTGAGCCCCTTTACGATCCGATGTTACTATTACTATCAAGCGTTTGACTATAAATTATGAACCGTATGTCTTTGGTACAGAATAGAGATGCATTTTTGTTTTGTACATGGCGGAAATTATACCAGGCTGTCTGGAACCGAAGGAGTTCAAAGCGCTGCCCTTGACCTTAATCATATCATCCCACACATGGAGATGAATCGATGGAGAAACATGGTCGATAAAGCTCTTGAGTGGGCAAAAGGTCGCTCTTGTGAGGGCGATTGCAAAAACAGATGAAGTCAAAATCACACTCTTCAAAGCTTACTGTACATCACTGTACACGTCAAGTCTGTGGGTTAGATATACTCAGCGAGCTTACAATGCCTTGCGCATTCAATACAATAATGCTTTTTTAATACAGTTGCTCAAAAAGTGGTACTTTTTGTGGCTGCGTAGCGTGCGAGAAGCTCAATTTCTCGAACTAGTGCTTTTTACTTTTTAGTTCCAAACTATACTTTCGAAACGCAGTTAAAATTGAATTTAGCGCGGAGCAGGTACCAGGGCCTCATGAGTTACTCGGAGGTGTCGTTGACCAACCCGCGCCGGGCCCGCGGCGGCCGCGGCCGGGGCGCGCACGAGTGTGAAGGTATCGCGGGCTGTATAGGTACTTTTGGTTTTGGTTTGGTTTGGTGGTATGATTCTACTAATGATATATTTATTTATTATTTTTTCGCAATTGTATTAAAAAACGTCGTTTACAACACGTGTGAAATGTCTTTTCACACTAGTTGTAAAATGTACTATTAGAATGCTGTTGAGACTGCCGCGTTTCTGCAGCGCATCGTCCATGTTCGCCGAGGCGCGCCCAGACGGTTTCGATGCCGTGTGGCGAAAGAAAACGGCCTCACTGCTTGACAGAGTGCGTGGGAGTAGCAACAGCATTAAACATGATAGCTAATAAGCTAGATTGTCCTTTGTTATGGGCAATGGGTCAGCGGACCAAGTCGTTTTGTTTTTTATAATTTATTAAATATTTTATTAGGTTACTGTTGTTGTTGTTACTAACATAAGATAAGCTATAACTAACAAATTTATGGATCATATGTTGTCTGTCAAATAAAGAAATTTAATTTAATTTAAAAAAGATCTCGATGGGTCGAAGTGTAATCCACAGGGGCCCTTGAAATGATAAGATAATTCTAGGCTTTGTCGTAGTATCTGGTATTCCACATGCACATGAAAAAGTTATCTTCTGAAAAGCCCTAAAGTTGACTAGCATTTAATCTTTTCAAATACTAGAGATAACAACAGTAGTCATCATCTTCCTCGCATTGTCCCGGCATTTTGCCACGGCTCATGGGAGCCTGGGGTCCGCTTGGCAACTAATCACAAGAATTGGCGTAGGCACTAGTTTTTATAACAGTAGTAGTAGTAGTAGTAGTAGTAGTAGTAATCACTTTATTGTACAAAACACAGGTTTACAAAAATAAATAACAGTAATGGAAGTACAAAGGCGAACTTATCCCTATAAGGGATCTCTTCCAGCTAACCTTCGAGTAGATGAGTGGAAAACTATAGCCAGGTCAAATAGACAAACACACAGGATAGATAGACAACAGTGCGGTAGCTCTGAAAGTAATTCTTTGTAGGTCAGATAGACAAACACGCAGGATAGATAGACAACAGTGCGGTATCTCTGAAAGTAATTCTTTGTAGGTCAGATAGACAAACACACAGGATAGATAGACAACAGTGCGGTAGCTCTGAAAGTAATTATTTGTAGGTCAGATAGACAAACACACAGGATTGATAGACAACAGTGCGGTAGCTCTGAAAGTAATTCTTTGTAGGTCAGATAGACAAACACACAGGATAGATAGACAACAGTGCGGTAGCTCTGAAAGTAATTCTTTGTAGGTCAGATAGACAAACACACAGGATAGATAGACAACAGTGCGGTAGCTCTGAAAGTAATTCTTTGTAGGTCAGATAGACAAACACACAGGATAGATAGACAACAGTGCGGTAGCTCTGAAAGTAATTCTTTGTAGGTCAGATAGACAAACACACAGGATAGATAGACAACTTTGAAGCCACGTTTGTTTAAGGCGAGATATATCCAAGCCGATTTTTGATATTCCAGATTGAATTTAGTTTCCTTTAGAACGTAAACTTTGCTGGATTAGAATATCGCTCTGACTGGAACAAATATGTATGCTCATCAGACATAATAAATGAGATTTCAAGATTACAACCCCGTCAAGGGTATTTCCGGGCCGATACGACCTTCAAACTTTCAAGAAAAGAGCGTACCCCCATCTTACAGGCCGGCAACGCACTTGCAACCCCTATAATGTTGCAGGATTCCATGGGCGACGGTAATGGCTTGCCACCAGCCGATTCGACTGCACGTTTGCTTTGCTTCGTGGGCAGAGTCACTACTCTACTCACAAACTAGACTAAGCGGCCATTAGTAAGTATTGCTATTTTTTGGCACGGGCACCCAGATAGGGTGACGTGAAATTTGTGTCTGTTTGTCAATAGGTGGGCTGACAAAAATAATTTAATTTGTGTTCCCTTACCGTAAGAAACAATGGTGCCAACCGGCATCGCCTAAGACAAAAATGCATATTTAATGCGCTTCTAACCCTACTACTCCAGTTATGCGGCGCGCGGGAATCGCGACCGCAGCCCATTTCTTAAAAAAACCGGCCAAGTGCGAGTCGGACTCGCGCACCGAGGGTTCGTGAGATACAGCCTGGTGACAGAAAGACGGACAGACGGTCAGACGGACAGACGGACAGCGGAGTCTTAGTAATAGGGTCCCGTTTTTACCCTTTGGGTACGGAACCCTAAAAATTACATTTATGCTAAGGGGCAGGATTTTGGACGTCGTCGAAGTGTTAAAACTATACAACAAACGGACACCGTACACCATTTGGTATTGTATCTACGGAGTTGGTGTTGCGAAAGCAACTTTTTATTTATATAAAATATTCCTAGCAGTAGCTAAACGCAGCCGTCGGGCTCGGTTAGTATGCGGAGGCTTTTTTAAAGCACCGATAGGAGCGCTCCACATAATTTGTATCGCGGCCAATTAGAGGCACCTAAATTTAAACCACCTTTTTACTGTTCAATTTCGCTACATCACTCTCATCAGCCTCCATACCTAACCACCACTTCTACACCTCTTAACCGTTTTGGGCAACTGTACCTCTGTAACCAGTACCTATTGAAGATTATATCAGTTTACTTCAAATCGAAGTCCTTTTTATTTGAGTCGTCGAGACCTGCACGGCGGCTACAGTTGGTATAACTTGAACACGGCACACATAGGATTCGAGGAATGGCACACATGACATCATATGCAAATATTGCGTTCGCGCATTGAATACTTAGTACCCTGTACACTTAGTATTGGAATCAGAGCATGACTAGTCATTCTTGGAATCCCAAAATTCCCACTGTGAGTCTTTAGTACTAACAGGTTGTTCAAACTTGTTTTTAATTATTGACGAGATTAGCTTATTTAGGAGTTATAGGTAAATACGAGTAAGATCCGTTTAAGTGTGGATGCATATAAAAATAATCCCAATTACTCTCAATTATCTCAACAAAATATCACGCGCTCTTAAGAGGATAGTGGAAGTGAAGTTTGGAGGAGGGCTTTTTCATACAAAAATAGTCCCCATTTTCTTCTCTCTTTTTATACAATTTGATGTATTAACCACAGCTATGCCCCTTCGTTTTCCTTTTGCGATTTATTTTTATTTTTATAATAATTAGGAGCTTTTTGAAATGTGTATGCATGTAAGTTCTAGTATTATTACATATTCTAACGTAGCTAGGTATCATCGTGTGTAAAATTAATATTTATTTTCGCACTAAACATGAACTAATACGATGTGTTTTGTATGTTTTGTCTCGTCCAAACTTTGGGCAAATATCCTATTTAATAATAAAAAATAATAATAATAAAGCCATTTATTCCATATTTCACATAAAACGATAATTACAATTCTGATGTGTTGTTATTTTAGTTGTTTCTTTTTCCCTAGAATTAATGTTAGTGTGGCTAGTTTATATATTATAAGTTCAATTGAAATATGGACCCCTTATTGGGTAAAGGCCTCCTCCATCTTATGCCATGTTTCCTTTATACATCCAGTTGCTTCCTGCTGCGTCTTTTATGTCATCAGCCCACCTTCTTTTTGGTTTTCCAATTTTTCTCCTCCCTGTTGGCCCCTTCCATTGTGTGATTGTTTTGGTCCATCTTTTATCTGTGTAACGTGAGATGTGGCCAGCCCATTTCCACTTTAGTGTGAGTGCATGTTTAAGCGCGTCAGTAATCTTTGTTCTAAAAAAAATATCCTATTTATGTAATTCCAAAAATGGCCTCATTTGACATTAGGTATTTAAGGCGATGGTGCTCTAGTCATGTTAATGGCAATTGGCAACAGATCGTTTCTCTTCAAACGAAAGAGCCGAATGACAGGCGACTATAATGGGACACATTAGTTATTTGACAGATGACAGACGCCAATTAATATGAATATTCGGTCGACGAAACCACTACGACCACTCAGGCTGCCTTTACACTGAGGCGGAGATGAGAGGAGACGTGCGAGAATCAACCAATAACATTGGTTTGTAATACTTGTAATCCACATCCACATCTCATCTCCGCCCCTCTGAATTACAACTTGATTGAGTCTCTTCTTATCTGCGCTGTAGGCCGAGCACATGATTGACGCGACACTATCTCGCCGCGAAATAGACTACCCGTCTTTTACTAATTGTATGAATTAAAAGGGGACGGGTAGTCTATGTCGCGGCGAGATACTCTCGCGCCAATCATGTGCTAGCCCGGCTGATCGCGACCTCAGTGGAAAGGAAACCTAACAGCCATGATCATTTTTGCCGCATCGTGCATAAGTAGCTTTTATTTCCGCCACAACACACTTCGCACACATAGGTACATAAATAAATTCGCACTGTGCATGCTGTGCAACACATTTCTTCTCAGTTGACAGCTATCAAATTTCAGAGATATAGTCTGTCAAGCCATTTCCGTCAGAAGAAAAAAACGGCATATTTAAAAAATGTAGGCGCGAATGTTAATCGTCCTATAGAAAATTTCGCGCCTTTTTCTACTGAGTTCAGACAAAGTCGTTTGACCGGCTATCATTTCATCATATCTCAGACTATATGGTTAAATATCACTGGCCGCTATAAAATCCCTCAGACATGTCTACCAAAATCGACATAATTAACCGACCATTCTAGAACCTTAATCCAATAACATAAGGTATATTTTTGGTTTGGTTCATGTGTTGCGATTTGAGACATCGCACGCGGAATCCAGATTTAGCATATGACTCACGCCACATTCCTGGGAAGCCCACCATTGTTCTAATTCTCAGTTCTAAACGGTAGTAACGGGAACTGTCAGATGTGGGACGTAATTTCTAGATAAATGAGGCATGGGTTTGTTTGGGATAAACATCAATGGGGTAGCGAATGAGACTACGCGCCAAGTATTACTAGAAGTTCGCGCCGAACTCAGAACTCGCGCATCGCCCAGGGGCCAGCCCGCTATCCCTTATAAAGGGTTTTGCATGGGTTTTGATAAGGCTTAACTCACCATACCCTTTACCCGACAAAACCGTTTCATTTTGCTTTTAAAGCCCTTGTCTAAGCGCTAACCCATATGATTAAGGCGTATCCAGATACCCTTACAAACCCCTTATCATCCGCTCACCAATACAAGCATGTTGCTTATAATAATGATTAGCCTTATAAAAAGGGTACGCTTTTAGCATATACACATGCTAATTTAAACCATTCACCTTGTTCAAAAAGCACACATTACTTTGCACCCGATAGCGAATGAACGTCTACTATATGACGTACCCGGAATTGTCAGTCTCTATAGGGTTCCGTACCCCGTACTCAAGGGGTACCCTATTACTAAGACTCCGCTGTCTGTCGGTCTGTCTGAGATTCATTGAACTTTCGACGCAATTGAAAAAAAAGATGGCTACCGTTTTGAAACATACAGAACGTAGAGATATATCATAGAGTTAATCTAAGTTACCTCTGCACCGACGTTGTTATTGCAGTTTGAATTTCCAGTTGCGTCACACTCGTCAAAATAAAAGATCATGCTAAAACGTGACGATCCGGAAATAACAGTATGTTAATTGTATAAATCGAAAGTGCTAACGATTGCAACTAAGAAATTCCCAAAAAGGTTAACTATGATATTAAATACAGACGACCGGTCTGGCCTAGTGGGTAGTGACCCTGCCTGTGAAGCCGATGGTCCTGGGTTCGAATCCCGGTAAGGTCATTTATTTGTGTGATGAACACATGCAGATATTTGTTCCTGAGTCATGGATGTTTTCTATGTATTTAAGTATTTGTATAAGTATTATATATATCGTTGTCTGAGTACCCACAACACAAGCCTTCTTGAGCTTACCGTGGGACTTAGCCAATTTGTGTAAGAATGTCCCTATAATATTTATTATTAAAAAAAAAAAAATTGTAAATATTATTGGACATGATTAGTTACGTGTTCCACAACGTACAGAATTTGAATCCAGGACCATCGACTTCATAGACAGGGTCACTATACCGACTGGTTCGTTTCTCGTACAAAAAATCATTCGTTTTTTGTACAAAATAATAAATAGAAATCGCTCGGTTGCCTAATGATGATCAAGGTGATCCAGAATTTATTAAATTACTATTATTATCACACTTATGTAAATTACATGCCAATCCGAAAATTACACTTATTTAATCGTTTAGAATAATTTACAATAATTTGGTACATCGCGGTCAATAATCAATTAATCATGAAACGTTTATATTTTAAAGTATTTTAATTGCTAATACCATACGGTGGCTAATAATAAGTGCATTTCGGTTGCCAGGGAGGTTTTGGGATTATACTGAGCAACTTTTACTATGGGACCGAAATCGAGAAAAAAATTTGGCTGTTTAATACATTTTGGCTGGTCCATTTTCTATGGGTGGGTAAAAATTTTTTCGCGATTTCGTGGTTGGTCCCATGGTCCCATAGTAAAAGTTGCTCAGTATAATCCTAAAACCTCCCTGGCAACGGGAATGCACTTATTATTTAGCCTGTATATAAAATAGAAGGAAAATGGTTTGGCAATTATGATTGATATGCCACACTATTCCATCCATGCATCCATAAGTAGGTAAATTATTATTTAATGTTTGAATTGTATTTTTAAAATTATCATTACACCTTATAAAACAAAGTCCCCCGCCGCGCCTGTGTTTGTGTGTATGTATGTTGGCTATAAATTCAAAAACTACTGAACGGATTTTCACGTGGTTTTCACCTATCAATAGATGTACCTGACTTGTAAAATTGTATTTTATGAATAAAGTATTGAATTGAATTGAAGGTTTAGGTGTATAATTTGTTAAGGTTTTGTGTAACCCGTGCGAAGCCGGGGCGGGTCGCTATTAATTAAACTAAAAAAAAACGCCTGTAATGGCTGAAATGAAAATTTTCATTTTCCTCCCATTTCTGCCTCAGTGGAAAGGCAGCCTAACTCGAGCATTATGTAAAACAGACCATGGTATTCAATAGGTATCTTAAAGATGACGTAGTTTTAAGTAAATATTAATAAGTGTTTAAAGAGTAATGAGCTCTTAATGAAGTAACGAGAAATGACATCACCCAAACGGTACTGTTATTTTAGTAGTTTTATGGGTTTTACTTACGGCCCTATTAGGCTATTTAATTAGGGTTCCGTACCCAAAGGGTATAAACGCGACCCTATTACTAAGACTCCACTGTCTGTCTTTATGTCCGTCTGTCTGTCACGGCTGTATCTCATGAACCGTGATAGCTAGACAGTTAAAATTTTCACAGATAATGTATTTCTGTTGCCGCTATAACAACAAATACTAAAAACAGAATAAAATAAATAATAAGTGGAGCTGCCATACAACAAACGTGATTTTTTTGCCGTATTTCGCACTTATTTAACAATGTTTGACTACAGACTTCTTATTTTTAAGGTTTCCGAGTAAAAATCTTTTTCAAACACTTAAAAAATATTAATTAACGTATATATTAATAATTAACAAGATCGTTGCATTTGAGTCATGTCCAAATGGTCCATTAATGTCCATATTAAGATTATTGTTCGGAAACCCGCGGTGTGGCACCGTCCGTGCTGATCACTGATAATAACTGAGTAATAATGATTAATACTTATGAATACCTATAAAGGAATGAGTTTTTATCCCAGTGGGTCGCAAGTCGCAAACGACCCAATGGTCAAAATATACATCTATATGTATACCACCATATGTATGTGTATGTAGTGGTCTATACCACGGAAATAAATATACTATAGAAGACGCAAATGCATCTACTTCGCGTGTCCGAACCCCGACCAAGCGTCAAGGTTGACCGTCGCTCTTTACAGTTCACGCGCGTCAGTTGTTGCAGCCGTGAAAACTTAAAAAATGCTTCGTTGCATGATAATAATACTTTCTATTATAAATTTATCAGTGTATTAGTTCGCTGTAATGCTGTGTAAATTTTTTGAATTAATAAAATAAACTAAATAATTAACTGCAACAGCCCAAAAATTGCTAGCACCCAAAGGCAAGAACATAATTCCTACTACAGATAAGTAATTTTAAAATTATATTATGCGTAAATTTTGTATGAAAAAGTCGGCACGCTTGGTTTCAATACAAATCGTTATTTGCGTCATCTAGCGTATATATTAAATCTGTGATATAGACCCCCTGAAAGCGATCTATAAAAATGTCGTCACTAAACATAACCGGATCCTCCCATTTAACACTTGTCATTAGATCAGAAATCGACCCAGAAATCCTTATGTGAGTATTCTTGCCGGGTCACAAAACCGGTCAGTTGGGAAAGTGCGGATTTGCCCCCTAAGTACGTTGAGCAAGTCGAGTGGAGTCAAATATAGACTCGTCTGGCGGGTCGGTTCATTCATAAAACGGTGCGTTGCTTATCTACAAGTACAGGTGATTAGGGTCACGTTTAAATATAGTAGAAAGGCATGAACTTTATTCTGTTAACCTCCAGAATCATTAAAATCATTACAATCTAACACGTAGTTTTAAATTGAGAAAGAAACTCCGTTTGTATGGGAAGGTGAAATTCGGTTGCGCTTGCTGGGGACTAGGAGCTGGCCCGATTTACACATTGTAAGGGTTGCCATATGGAAGAATTAAATGTCCTGAAAATTCTGAAATCACCCTAAAAATCCTGACATTTCTTGTAACAGACATTTGGCGTAGCTTGAACGACGCTGCGCTCTTATTATGAGGTTATTCCTAAAAATCCTGACACTTGCCGCAACGCAATCCGCACAAAGGGTCAAAATTCCTGACATGTCCGGATAAATCCTGACGTATGGCAACTCTACGCGAAGCCACCATTACCATCCAATCCATCCATCGTGTCGTGTACCATCGGAGAAGTTAGGGTTCCCTATACGGTAGTCAGTTTTGCCAACCTAATTTTCAATGTATTGCAACATTAACGGGGTTTGGTCACAAGTCCCTGACTGTGACAACACGCTGAACTGCATACGTACATCGATAAATCAAGTTTCGGGCAGATGGTTGCGCGCGCGTTTTCTCCGTTGCATAATTATACGCATGATTTCGCGGCGCGCACGTGAGCTGTGCGCATGCGCGTGCATCGGGGGTTCTGTATGCATGGCCTTTATTCATGCCCACTGTGCAGTCCCCATCAGATATATCGGAGCGGCCGAGGTGCTCAAAAATATTTGAACATGGACTTTAAGAAGATGGTGGACGACCGCTCTTCATACAAACGTAATGTTCTTAAAATGTTATTTAAAAACAACACAAAGATCACCTTGCGTATGTAGTAGTGTTACATGGAAAATATTTTTATATAATTTGATGTATATTAACCATAGCTATGCCCCTACGTTTGACTTTTTTCGATTTTTTCATTATTGTAGAAATTAGGAGCGAGACAGATTTTAAAATGCTTTTAATAACTTGTGATAATTAATAATTCGTAAAAAATCTAACGTAGGGGCATAGCTGTGGTTGATATACAATAAGTTGTGCCGAAATATTTACAATAATGTTAATATCCAGAGAGGAAAATGAGGACTACGTTTCTATAAAAAGGCGATTTCGCGCGGGTCCGCCACTTTCGTCTTAAACTTTCTAGCTTTATCTGAGACTTAGTTTTTACAACATATTATATGCAAATGCAGACTGCTGTTGAGGCTAGATTAGATTGTAATGGTAGTATTTGTAAACTACAAATTAATAATTTAATTACAAAATGCTTTTAACCTTCATCTATCTGAATCACTGTTTGTTTACCTTGGACTAGTTAGTATTTAGTTTTAGCTTAGATAAACTTAGAATTGTTAAATACATAGCTTTCTGTAAATTTATAACTCGGATCGGATGTAAGCTGGTTGTTAGTTGTCCGTACCCAAAGGGTAAAAACGGGACCCAATAGGGGTCTTAGTAATAACTAAGACTCCGCTGTCTGTCTGTCACCAGGCTGTATCTCATGAACCGTGATAGCTAGACAGTTGAAATTTTCACAGATGATGTATTTCTGTTACCGCTATAAAAAACAAATACTAAAAAGTACGGAACCCTCGGTGCGCGAGTCCGACTCGCACTTGGACGGTTTTTTTTTTCGAAAAAGATAAGCATTTGACCACAATCTCACCTGATGGTAAGCGAGTTAGTCCTTCAGGACAGGCATCGCCTAGTGTAGGTAGGAATCAGGTCAACTACAGGAAAGACACACCTTATTCTTTTAAATTTTATACGAGTATAGTTCATTAATGGTGGTATTTTCTATAAAAAGGGACCTTATTGTCGATGGCGCGTACGCCGTTATTAACAATGCTCCGATTTAAATACAATGCGTGCGGCGTAAGCGCCGTCGACAATAAGGTCCCTTTTCATAGAAAATGCCCCAATGTATTGTGTATGATTAACCTGAATTTGTAAAGATGAATACGTGTTGTTTTTTTCTTAAAAAAAAATCTCAAATAATGTTGTTTAGACATTACAATACTATCAGTTCAAGCATTTTATCGGTAAAACTACCAAATGATATGTACCAGTAATAAAACACTAAATAAAACTTGAAGCATTTACTCTAGTTAAAATGGAATGTTAAAAATTAAGTACTACATTACATTACTTCTTAACTTTAACAGTTGTTGGCAAACATGTTGGCAAATGGAACTGTGTGTAATAGAAGTAGAAAAAGAATAACAAGAAATGAGAACAGGAATATACAGAAATAAGCAACGGGAATAAATCTGGGAACTGAGGCGGCGGAGCAACATAAACTGAGGCAGCGGTTAAAACTATCATTCCTAGAACGGAGAACAAGAAATTGACGCTGAGGAGTTTAAGTAGGACCGAGTTTTCCATTTTTTCAGGTTGTACCGCTTTATAAACCTTTTTAGCGTTAAAGAAAGTAAAAAAACCAGCATTAGGCATTGCTAGCTTCAATGTTATACTATAGAAGCTAACATAAATTATATTTGTAGCAATGAATGGTAGCAGCAACCCGTCTTTTAACAGAAGAGGAAGCATGCTAAATGTAGACACAAGTAGGAACCAGAAACACATGAACGGGTCTTCAGGAAAATGAATGGCAACAGGAATGGCTGCTAGCAAAATGGTTTTCTCATGAACTTGGAATGAAAATAGAAAGAAGGCTAATGATACATTGATAAGGCAAAGGACAAATTTCTTTCTGTTCATTCGGAAGAATAAATCTATGCAAGATGGAAGCGCTGCTGACGCTGTAGTTATAAGGCAAGTCTTTGCCATTTCTTCATTTGAATAGTAAGTCTTTAGTTTAATAAACACATTGATAACACACCATACATTTGACACTTTATCTTCAAAAACTCCTCGGCTAAGAGGGAACAGTCTTCGGACAAGTTGGAAAATATTCTCCCATGACCCAAAAAACGGATACCAGATGATAATAAAAGTAGCAATCACCGAGATAGCTAGCTTGTTGAAACGGTGCACAAGATGAGCTGTTCTACTCCTGTGTGGCAGTTCTATAAATATTTTACGTAACAAATAAAAGAAAAACGGCAATGCATGATACAATTCCATTTGCTTATAGTTTAGAG
Source organism: Cydia strobilella (assembly GCF_947568885.1). NCBI lineage: Eukaryota > Metazoa > Arthropoda > Insecta > Lepidoptera > Tortricidae > Cydia > Cydia strobilella. The sequence goes on along the minus strand of NC_086059.1, from coordinate 12,924,611 downwards.
CTAGGACAAAGAAAATAGTTGCTAAAACATCATTCTCTATGGCTATTATATAAAATGTGGCCCATAAAAATAAACCTAAAGATACACAGTTGTATTGGAAATGGCCATGGTCTATAAGAATCAAACCCGGATACAATAAGAATAAGATGGTAGATAAGTCAGTCCGTTTGAATACATTAACAACCTCTTTAGGCTTCACGCGTTCACCGTCTATACATATCACTAACACAGCAGACACATAGAAGTAAACATCACTCAAGAAAACAGTCCATCTCATGAATGTTTTGTGCGATTCAGACTCATAACCTCTCGACGCGAACAGGCGCACAGATTCCGGATCAATCCAGTCTGCTACCTTCCCCATCAACAAGCTATGGTACGCCGTTAGAGGCGGGTAGTCCAACCCCCAGTACTGAAGGTCATTCTGGGTCGTGTTAAAGTACCACGTCGCTGCCGGCGTGTGCACGGTTATCTCCTGCCAGTGTCTCTGAGCTTCATAATCGCCGTACATTGGCGGCTTCTTGTATCCAGAGTAAGGGTAGGAAGCTACACACCACCGAACAAGTAGAGCGAAAAACACGCCTGGCAACAGTGCATCTTTCGTCACTGTAAACCTATCGGGATCCGCTCTTACTCTACCCATCGCTGCTATCACTAATTATCTAACGTTTCATTTATTAAGAATAAAACTTTTAAATTGTTTAAAACCTTAAATTTAATGATTTTCGTGACAACACGACAGCTAGAAAATTTGACAGTACTTACGACGTGAACGGCGTCCAATTCCTTGGTCAGCTTTTCCTTCAAATATCCTTCCGTATACACCATATTCGTCAATGAAAGTCCATAAATCGCAAAAATGGTTACTTAAAACTCATCCACTGATCACAATAATAATATTACACCGCGCGCCTGAATATACAACGCGGATACCAAACCCGAACTGATACAGTATTTAGTGTTTTTTTCGAAAGTGAAATGAGAAAGTGGCACGAGAAAGTGAACTTGAATTGCGGACGATTGACTGGATCGGACGAATTTCACACCGGACGACTTCCGCAGGCTAAAATCCGACTAATTTCCAATTGCCTTTGTTGTCGGTCAAAGATCACGTTACGTAGGATTAACGCAATTCTGTTGCGTAGCCATGACCATGACCTTGAAAAATAAATTGTAATATAATTCATTATGTACTATTTATTATAAAAACAGATGTTATTTATTTTAGAATATTAACAAATCAGAAAATATTGAATCAAATAAATTTAGTAAATCGAAGTAGGAGACACATGGCAACCCATCCTTGACCTACCATAGACTATGACAAAGGCGCATGGCGGACAAATTTAAAATAAAATAAGTCTTTCGAACTGATTCTTCTGGCTCATTCCCACTCTTTCCCATTTCTGATAATCTAAAATTGTTTTACAATGAAGATGGAAGGAGAATTAACAGTGTTAAAGAAAAATTTAACTGAATGGAGATTCAACCAATATCCAAAATACATATTATTGCCGATTGACGAAAACAATGATCAAATTTGTTCTAATATAAAGAATGTTGTTTTTTCTGAGGTTAGTAAGAATTATATAGTGTTATATTTAAGTTTTTATTGCAAAGGAACTGTTTTTTGTAGGTTACACCGTGTCCGCTAGAACGCAACATACAACTAGTGTGCGTCTCAGAGGATGCGCTAATCAGTATTCTGGATATGGATCCGGATATTGCTAATCGGGAGGAGTTTGCTGAGTTTATTGCCGGTCGGAAGTTGCCGTACGGCGCCTTGCCCGTCGCTCATCGGTGAATATTTATCCAATCCATAGCGTAGCGCTATTGTGTTTCTCGAATATAACTTTTACTGCATTACTTTAAACTTAATTAATCTATAAAACATACAAGAAGCGACTACTATACTAGGTATGTTAAGTTGGATGCGAAATTGGAACAAAAATTACGGTGAATTATATAAAATTATTATATATTATGGATGCGAAAATGGGACCAAAGTAATGGAAATAAAAAAAATGTATTGTATAATAGGGTGTTTTGTTTTTAGATATGGAGGCCACCAGTATGGAATGTGGGTTGGTCAGTTAGGGGATGGAAGAGCGCATATCCTTGGAGAATACATAAATAGGTAAGCTACATTCTTCTGACTCTTCTAGTGAAAATTTGGCGCCTGTGTTCTATACCTAGCTTTTCCCTTATGTGATACGATTTCAAGTGTGATATTGTGGTTCATAGCTTGTATTTATTTGTATAGACTCGGTGAACGTTGGCAGCTACAGTTAAAAGGATCTGGACTAACACCATATTCGCGAATGCATGATGGTCGAGCAGTTCTCAGGTCCGCTTTGAGGGAGATGATTGCTTGTGAAGCTTGCCATTTCTTAGGCATACCTACTGTGAGAGCGGCGGGGCTTGTTGGTAAAGTATTGTTTGACGGTAACGCTTTTCTTGGATTTTCTACTCTATTAACAACATTTGTGTAATATCCTCGCTTTAATTTTATTGACAAGTCATGCGATGATAGAATCTAATGCAAACAAACAAGGCTTTTATAATTTTTAGCCATTATTCTTGCGTCGCATATTCCCCAGTTTCGTCCTAATGGGCTATGTAGACAGTATAGACACAAGTTTTTAACAGTTGCGATTATAGCATCCTGGACCTTAAAATATTTGCCGCCCCATATAGCCCCCCAAAACTGTCTCCAACGTTCGGCTTATGTCACCCGGGCCGTGGCTTCTTTTGGTAATAGCGCAATCACGCCCTTTTTTAAGAGAGAAAGAAAGTATCATTTAAATTGACTACCGAGAAAAGCAACTAGATAACTTAAGCAAACAATTTGAACTTTATTGTAGTAAGTGACGAAGCAGTGGTCCGAGACGTGTATTTCACCGGCAATCCTGGTCGCGAGCGCGCTGCCATTCTGCTCCGTCTTGCCGAGTGCTGGTTCCGCTTTGGTTCGCTGGAAATCCTGGCGAGGACTGGGGAACTCGCTGTACTGAGACAGCTCGCTGACTTTATTATAAAGGTTATTTATTAAAGACTTATTTTATTCCATATCTCTAATATCGAAATTGATCACCACTCTTAATCGCCTTATACGTAATAATTTTTTGACGTGAGGATTATTTAATAGTAATAGCTGGTCATAATTTTCTTATTATTGTCCCAGCGTTTGCGATGGCCATCTAAGGCAGCATGGGGTCTGCTCGGCTCAGCATAATCCCAAGAATTGTCACAGGCTCTAGTTTTTTGTCGATAGGTAGCAATTGTCGTCTGATCTCAACCCGGATAACTAGATTTTTTTTATATACTTACCTACATAGTTACTTTATTTTTTAGGAGCATTTTCCAGATATTCAGCTCTCGGACGAGAATCGTTTCATAAGGCTGTTCTCCGAAGTTGCTCATCGGACGTTGGACCTTGTGGCAAAATGGCAAGGTGACTTTAATCAATTAATATAGTTCGCTCGGAACCCTCTGTAATTAATAATTTGAGTTTTGGTGAGGTCAACGTGCGAAATGCGTTTGCAGGGCATAAGCAATTATTATAAACTCAAGGTTTTTTTAAAAAATCAAGAAAAAAGATGGACAAAAAATATTAATTCGAATAAAATCGTCTTCCAATTTTATTTTCTAGGCTTTGGTTTCACCCACGGCCTCCTAAACACGGATAACATGAGTATCCTGGGCATCACATTAGACTACGGTCCATTCGGCTTTGTTGACTCGTACGACGGTGGCTTTGTGGCCAACTGCTCTGATGGCGAGGGAAGATATTCACTGGCTAAACAACCTGACGTATGGATTCTTGCTTCCTTTCCTGCTTAGCTTACATTATACTTAAATAAATAAATATTAGGGGACATCTTACACAGATCAACCTAGCCCCAAACTAAGCAAAGCTTGTACCTACTATGACGATATACATACTTATATAGATAAATATATACTTTATATACATAGAAAACACCCATGACTCAGGTACAAATATTTATGTTCATCACACAATAAATGCCCTTACCGGGATTCGAAACCGGACCATCAGCTTCACAGGCAGGGTCACTTTTCCTTTCTTTGGATGTTTACATTATTAAATTATTAATCTTACCCTATTATAAGTAATACTTTAGTTTGAATTGATATTTGCAGTTGTATATTTTTTAATTGTTGCTGTTTTCTTTTAATTGTATGTAAATTTCGTGTTGACGCGTGTATAAGTGCCGTTGTTGCCTATTTGCTGAATGAAAACTTTACTTTTGGCATAGGTACCTACGGATAGTTTAGACTTAAGCCTACTAAATAAACAATAATTCGTAACGGAGTTTATGCATAACTTAATTTAGTCAAGAGCGCTTACTGAAATAATGTTTTGCTCTTAGGTAGTTGTGTGGAATGTTGGACAGCTGGCAAATGCACTGAAGCCACTGTTGACTTCTTCTCAGCAAGTTCACATGGCGCATATATTGAAAACATTGGATACATACTGCAAGAACAAAATACTGTAAGAACTTAACCACAAAAAAAAAAAAAAATAGAAGTTAACTAACTACTATCTATACTACATAGTATTGTTATGTTAATTTTTAGGGAAACTTTCCTTTTGAAAATTGGTTTGAAAGAAGAAAAATGGGGAGATGAGCAACTAATCGAAAAATTACTTGATATGATGCAGAAAACTGGAGCTGACTTCACGGCTACATTCAGGCAACTTGCAGAGGTCAGATCAACCAAAATACATCTCATCTGATCTTAAGACAAGACATAAGCATTAATTGCGAACATATTACATAATATACATAGACCCAGCAAGGGCGCAGCAAACTTACACTTAAATAACAAAATAAAACAACTACAATAGTTTACATTTAAACATTCAATTTACAAACATATAGTTTACTTAATGTACCTTCCTGATTCTAGATATTTTTAATTTGTATTGTTGTTTGGATTTTGAACTTAAAATATTATTTTTATTTTGCAGTTGGAACCTAACGAAATGGTAAACGAAACCAAACTGAATGAGAAATGGTCACTGAAACGCTTGTCCTCGCATGCTTCGTGGGGCTGCTGGTTGGACCAATACCGTGAAAGACTGGATAAGGAAGCAGGTTAGAGTTAGACCAAGCTAAGATGTCTGTCTTACATATTACATAACCAGTTAATGTTTCTTAAAACTTGAAGGAAATATTAGTCACCTATCGAGTAAGCTAAGGATCAGTAGGTTAGTTGGTAAACCGATACTCCTCTATAGGTATAGGTAAGTTCAAAACTCCAACGTAGTGTAATTTCATGATTAATTTTTTAACCCTCAGTTGACGCGAGCACTGTTGGAGTTTTCGAAGACGAGCGTCGCAGACGCATGCTCAATGTGAATCCAGCGTATGTGCCGCGGAACTGGTTGCTGCAGGAAGCAGTAAACGATGCTGAAAAGAATGACTTCCGAAAGGTATTTTTTTCATTTGTTTCTGTATTGTCGTCATGGAGTATGTGGTCAAGTTACCTATGGGATGGGCGAAGCGTTCCCTCGCCGATGGCCTTGTACTGCATAGGGGGCCTGCGGGAGGAAGGAAGGAAGGAACTCTTTTTATTACCTTGGGATTTCCCAATGTATTTACACATTGAATGAAAAGGGCCTGATGCTGTTTCGTCCACGGCTAGATTAATTCACTCTACGCCACTGTGTGGACAATTGGACATGCGAGTAGTTAGGATTCTCAAGAGTCTCAAGTCGGTTGATGTTGCTTATGTCCATGAGTGACGACGATCGCTTCCCATCAGGTGGCTCGTCTGCTCGTTAGCTGAATATTACATAAAATCGTCATCATATCATCACCAACCACCAACCTATACGTACAATATGTCCCACTGCTGCAGGGCATACACTCACTTGACTCAAATCGGTTAGGTATATCCGTAGCTCTCGCCTTACCTTACATAAGTACAGTCAGCTACAGAGATAAGTGACCCCCCCCCCCCCTGCATAGAAATGTGTTTGCATGGGGGGGTGGGTCAACTATTTCATTACTAACTACAGTCAACTTTAGGTATTTGGTTTGTTTCAGGCGCGTTTTCTATTGGATGTCATGCGTCTTCCTTATGATGTACAGCCGGAAGCCGAGGCTCGAGGGTTTGCATCGCAACCACCACAGTGGGCATACGCCCTCAAAATAAGCTGTTCTACTTAAGGAAAACAATATTTTGCTGCTGTAATAGCAAAGAATGGGATATGTTTTATTATAATGGTACTTGTATTATGATACATGAATTGTTAATTCAGTTTAACTTATAGTTGAATCTCAATCTGTTGTATTAATAATAAATTAAATGCTAATTTGAAAACCCCTTGTATTTACCACGCCAGTTCCAATTTGACATCCATTGGATGCATATTTTACCACTTGAAGACATCACTATGTTGGTATGTTGACATCACTAAACAGTAAACATCCAGTATGCATCCAGTAGTGTCACTGTCACTAGTATCAAATTTTGACAATCAAATCTATTGCACAACATTTCAACTTCAACAAAAAACTTGTTTACAAAATCGTACCAATTTCTGTCATATCAAAATATCGTCGCATGATGATATGCAAGATATAATCGATATAATTATAAGCGGATATTTCCATGAAGCGGGCGTTTTGCGTGCTTGCCGCTCTCCAAAACGACAGCACTTTGCGAGCAGTTTCTAAGATGAAATTAATGAATAACTTTAAGGAGTGGAAATTTAAATATCCACCAAATTATGCAGAGCTTCCTATTGATGAAAATCCAGCGTACAACGAGCCCGTGGCTGTGAAGAATGCTGTGTTTTCTAAGGTAATTTTTTACAATGTTTTATTCTTCGTTTTATACCAAGATCTGACATATTAACAGTTGTATTTGTCAGTTTAATTCGATAATGTCATCTTATTTAGCTAACTTTCCCGCAGGTTTCCTCCATATATATATATATATTTTTTTTTTACTAGCCCGTTATGGTGTCCCACTGCTGGGCAAAGGCCTCTCCCCTTGTTTTCCACGACTCCCGATATAGTGCTTCCTCCGGCCAGTTGTTGAGAAAGGTGTCTAGGTCGTCCCGCCATCTCCGTCTGGGCCTGCCGGGTCCGCGCCCCTCTTCTGGCATCCATTTGGTGGCTATGCTAGCCCATCTGTCTGGATGCATGCGGCAGACGTGACCGGCCCAGTCCCATTTGAGCCTAGCAGTCTTCTCACCGACGTCAGCAATGCGGGTTTTTGCGCGCAGCGTGGTGTTCCATATAATAATGTTTTAAAAAGTAACAGTTACAGTCAATGTGGGTTAAATTAACCATTTGGCATCAACATTAATCTACATTTTTCTAATAATTTTAGCTAAGTAAGTCCAACTCCTGTGTGTTCCATTAAACTGAAAACTAGCGTATATAACAAAAGTGGCTTTCAATCATCTAGCCTACGACCCTGCCTATCCAGCAGGAGTCCCGGGTTTGAATCCTGGTAAGGGCATTTATTTGGTTGGTTAATAGGTAAAAAAGTGATGCCCAAGCCATGTTGTGGTATTGTGTTGTAGATTGGGCGATTTTCCGCAATGGTAAAATGCTACCCTGCCATGTGTGGTATTGTATTGTATTGTAGTTCGGGCGATTTTCTGCAACTCGACGACTGGCGCCTATTTTGCGTGACATGGGGGTGGGCTAGTCCTGCTAGCCCAGCTCCTCGAGGGAACCTATCAAACCTTTGATGTTGAGTAGGACCTCGGGGAGGTCTCTCGGGGATCCGAGATGTGTGTGGTATTTTTTATTTAATTTCCAATCAATCTAAGACAAAAAATAATATTTCACTAATTTAAAAAAATCTCGGTTATTTTTGAAGTAAAACTTCTTTAGGCGCGACTAGAGGGTAACAAATTTTTTTTTCTGATGGAAGTAACGCTCAGTAGTGACACACGCACAATAGGACACACGTCAAAGTGCCAACATAGCGATAAACATCATCATCAAAGAAGTTTTACTTCAATCGCGCGTAAAGATTACATGCACACACTTTTTTTCTTGTGCTTACAATGGAGCTTAGTCAATCTGTATAAAAATATTATTTATTCACTTATTTTTACCTTGTCCTATTCAAAAATTCCAGGTACCAACGGAGCCTTTAACCGGCAACATCCGTCTAGTCTGTGCGTCTGAGGATGCCCTGAAAGACCTGTTTGACCTGGATCCCAGTGTGGCTGAGTCTGAGGACTTTATAAACTTTGTGGCAGGGAAATATCAGCCGCCTGGAGGGCTGAGTGTTAGCCATAGGTAAAAAAAGGTTCATATCTAAATTAACACTTTCGCGGACACAAATGCTATAGCATTCACGTAGTTTTTTTTGTTTCCTTAGGCCTATGCAACATGACGTCACTTACCGTCCGCAAACGTGTTAAGAAACTAAGGTCAATGGGGTGGGGGGGAGGGTAAGGGGGGGGGGGAAGATTGGCATATAAAATTTATTGCAGGGACCTACATAGGGCAAGAACTATCATATTTGTTTACATATGTTGCTCAGATACACTCAGAAAGGAAGAGCTTCACTCCTTCTGCTATACTGACCTGTAAGCGGAGTATGTGTACAAATGCAAGAATTAAAAGTGACAAAAGAGCTTCCCCACATTGACTTTAAACAATAGAGAATATTAGGCGAAACTCTGCCTAGGGGGCGCCAGAACGCCACTACTAAAATCTGAGGGTCTATCGTTAAACAGGTTTTTTTTTTATTATCTAACATCTTTGTCACTGTTGCATATTCGAACCATAAAGAGGCAGATAGCGAATTTTCGGATTCGCGTTTCCCGGTAGGTCCTTTGTAAGCAAACTGCCTTGATGCATCAATGTCATATTTTATTATCTCTGAAAACTTGTCAAAAACCTGTTAAAGGTACAGTATGTATAAGTTACTCTATGGTTTACTAAAAAGGCTAGTACTGCACTCTGATGGCAGAACATTGCAATAATATCCCCTATTGCTTCTTGCTTTCACAAATTTTGGCGGTTAAAAACTACTTTATACTTTAATATATTAATTTGAATATAGTCGGACAAACTAAATTGTCAGTAAATAAGAAAAAAAAAAACTATACTCATCCTTTTCTTATGGGCGCTAGTACTAGTGCAAGACAAAGATAGTATGATTCTCTCTATGTATGTTTGAAATGAGACTGTCCTTTGACAAACTATAGCTACACCGGTTGCAGGGTGTTCATAAAACTCATTTTCCATTGGCTTATAAATAAATAATAATAAATAAAATCATTTATTTCGACCAACTTAGGATCATATCACATTACATTGGGACATTACATTAAATAATAAAATTATAGCAAAGTTAAAATTAACATTAAAATTAAATTAATTAATAAAATCATAAATATTACTTAAAATCTAACCTAAACAATAACGCCCGGTCGAGCCTTAGGAAGGCTTGGACACCAGCACGTAAATCATCTGACAGTGATTCAAGTACTGGCAATCAAACCTCTCCGCAAACGCCCTCAAGATGCCGAGATGTTATATGTTAAAACTTTAAATCAATCGGACCATAATTCTTTAACATTTATCATTTAAATTAATGAATTAATGACTATTGAAAGAAATACTGGTTCATTGATATTTCTAACAATGTATTTCAGGTATGGAGGCTACCAATTTGCCTTCTGGGCCGATCAATTGGGTGACGGCAGAGCCCATGTCCTTGGTGAATATGTTAACAGGTAACTAAAATTATCAAGTTTCCAATTTATTGTTATAAATTGCTTATTTTCTATCTATTTATCTAGATTTAGATATAAAATTCAACATGTGTCACCAACCCTATATACTATTTACAATTTTTTATACCAAACTTTTTTTTTTCAGCCGTGGTGAAAGCTGGCAACCCCAGCTAAAGGGCTCCGGTGAGACCCCGTACTCGCGCTTTGGCGACGGGCGCGCCGTGCTCCGCTCGAGTGTCCGCGAGATGTTGGCTTCAGAGGCTATGGTCGGACTTGGCGTGCCCACTACCCGCGCCGCTGCTTTGGTGGGTAAGACTTTTTTTTACTCTGTGCTACGCTATTTTGAAAAAAATCCAATAATTAAATGGGTTGAGAAATGCAAGCTGTAGCTTCCATAGTATATTTTTTGTTTATAATTAATATAAAATAGCTAGTGATAGATTATTAAATTGTAAAACGGGACTTAATCGCGTCTTTAACTTTTAAGATTTATAGTTGGTTAAGCAAATCTTGTCAGTAGAAAAAAGCGCGAAATTCAAATTTTCTATGGGACGATACCCTTCGCGCCTACATTTTTTAAATTTGCCGCCTTTTTCTACTGACGAGATTTGCTTTACCAACTATACCTCCGATGTTTCGAGGACGGCGTTGTCCCCGTGGTCTCGGAGAAGACTGGCTAAAGTTAACATGTACAGTACCGGCCAATAATATATCACCTCCATGTTTTTATGGTATAACTTTTTTTATATATTTGTGAGTGACTTCCACCTCGCTACTTTAGGAAGTCTAGTAGTATTCCTTTGTACGGGCGATGAGAAAAAATGGTCTAATGTAATGATTTTTCATAGAGCTTTTTTTTAAATGTATTGTTAACTTAATTTTTTTATTAGAGGTTTTTTAGTAATATGCTGAGTATCCTATTGTAATATGAAATATTTGTATAAAATGACAGTAAAATATGCAATCTACAAACTAACCTATATTGTTTACTCTATACAAGCTCATACAAAAACACTCAAAGGTGATATATTATTGGCCGGTACTGTATTACTTAAGCCGCGCGAGTTTTTCCAACTACTCGCACTTGGTCTTGTTTATCAGCTAGTGATAGGTATAGCCATAGAGTAACTTATACTAGAGCGGTACTGTCATAGTAAATTTTGTAACCCCAGTAAATTCACTGCCATCTGTCGACACACTTTAAAACTAAAAATAAAGATTTATAAAAATACGATAGAATGTATTTAAATATAGATAAATTAATTTTTTTATTTGCATTAATTATTTTTTATGATTTTGACCCGTTCTTTCACTGATATGCGTTAAAATTGTTAAATAACAAACGAAACCGTCAACGCCATCTATACGACTGTAGGCCAAAACTAGTAGCGCCCTCTGAACGAGAATCAAATTTTCTTGATTTTCGAGGCACGTTTTTTCCTTAGACTGTATCCATCTATTACGGAGTTATATCTATCTTTGGTATAGCCGATTGATCTGATGACAAAAATTTGTATATTTTCAGTCATTGAGATAAAAGGCAAAAACTAATGCGATTGCCATATCTTCCGTCGCAGGTCTCGCGCTGCACGCCATATTTGTTTCCATTTAAATTACTACCTTAACGTCCCCTCTTAATTAATAAAATTTATATTTCAGTTTCAGTTCTTTATTTGCTTTCTTAAGATATGTGTCATGGAAAATTATATACAATAAAATAATTTAGCCTAAATCATGCATAACATTCAAAATGAAATTCTGAATAACATATTAATTTCATATTAGTGAGCGATGACCACATGGTATGGCGCGACAAGATGTACTCCGGGCGAGCGAAGCAGGAGCGAGCAGCTATAGTAATGCGAGTGTGCCCTGCCTGGTACAGACTTGGATCTTTTGAGATACTCGACAAGAGGAAGGAGCCTGAAACTATGAAGACACTTTTCGAGTTTATTATAAAGGTAAATTATTAATCTTTAGTTGCCAATGCCAATACCATTATTATTAAATCTAAAATCGAAGCCATGCTTCCTAACAACAGATGTCGCTATCTCTCATAGTTTCTCAGATCGATCGTCCTGTATATGTCATCATACAAAGGACGTCTAAGTCTGTTTCTTTTTCAATAAATTTATTAACTAATTAATTCTGATTGTTTCAGCACCATTTTCCTATAGACAGTGAGGATGAAGACAGATTCGTCAAGTTTTACACGGAGGTCGCGCACAAGAATTTAGACATGGTGGCAGCTTGGCAAGGTATGAATAAATACACTACCGCTCATAACTATTTATGCACTCGTATTTTTTTCCGTATCAGGAGGTCAACGCATCATAGCACGTCATATAGCGGCTATAGCGCATAGCATAGCGTCGTATAGCGCATCACGCAAAATAGGCGCAATATATGACGTAGAGTTGCGGAAACCTAGCCCGCGAAAACCTATAACCTATCAGGAGCTCAAAACAGTGGCAGAAAGAAGAACGGAGTGGCGGTTACTGCACCGACAAGAACCAGGGTTATGATGATGATTTTTTTCCATACAATTGTATACAAAATCGACTTTTAGAATTATACCGCTAAGTCGCAGTCGGGTAACAGTTTTTTGTGCAGTTTATTTTTTTAATTTAACAGACATATCGAGCTTCAAAATGATGTGCAGAATATTCGTGTACATTGCCTATTTACCAAATGGCAAGCGTAGAAAAATCCACAAATCGTTTTCCAGTACAAAATCGTTTTATTTTGTATGAACTAGTACATAAGGGTTTTTTAAATCGTTGCATAAAGTAAAGTCGAAATTTTAAAGGATGTCTTTGGCAACAATTTGAGGCTCAATATATTTACCTAAATAAAAATTCAATCCAACATGTAAGAGAGTCATTTGCCTGCGATCGAACAGTATGATTATGAAAATATTTTTTGTATACAATTGTATGGCGAAAATTGCGGGTATTTGATTTTTCACTTCCCAGATGTATCTTATTTTATTTTTCACTTTCCAGGTGTGGGCTTCACCCACGGCGTCCTAAACACAGACAACGTGAGCATCCTAGGTGTGACCATAGACTACGGGCCGTATGGGTTCGTAGACCACTATTACGGCAGCTACGTGCCTAATACCTCTGACGACTTCGGCCGCTATGCTTTTGACAGACAACCCCATGTTAGTATAGTGTTTAGTTTATAGTGTAGGCTTCACCAACGTCCTAAACACAGACAACGAACTAAACCAGACGAGAGACAAGAAGTTTAAAAAACCATCTCATATCTTTCTTTTTAGGGTTCCGTACCCAAAGGATAAAAACGGGACCCTATTACTAAGACTCCGCTGTCTGTCTGTCGCCAGGCTTTATCTCATGAACCGTGATAGCTAGACAGTTGAAATTTTCACAGATGTATTTCTGTTGCCTCAATAACAACAAATACTAAAAACAGAATAAAATAGATATTTAAGTAGGACTCCCATATAACAAACGCGATTTTTTGCCGTTTTTTGCGTAATGGTACGGAACCCTCCGTGCGCGAATCCGACTCGCAATTGGCCGGTTTTTTCTAATGAGTTTGAAATATCAATTCAATTTCTTAATAGGTCCTGCTGTGGAACTTGGAAAAATTCGCTCTCGCGTTAGAACCCATCCTTCCAGAAGATCAGAAACAGAAGATAAAAGAAGTTCAAGCAACATTAGAAGAGTATGTCAAGAGGAAAGTGCTGTAAGTTTTTATTTTTTTATTTTGAGAATACTTACATTAAGAATTATACAATAAATGCTTGCGAATCATTCACATTTGATAGCAAGAAAGCATCTTGAAAACCGGAACGAGTCTTTAAAAAGACTACTTAGGGTCGGTTGCGTTGCGTCAAACCGTCTGTAAGCCAAGCACATGATTAGCGCGGCAGTATCTCGCCCCTAGATAGACTGCCCGTCTTTTTCTAACTGCATTAATTAAAGAGGGTAGTCTATCTCGCGGCGAGATACTGTCGCGCCAATCATGTGCTAACCCGGCAGCCATCGTTAAAGCGTTCACTAAATTTTATTGTATGGCCAACTTTCATAGTTCACTGCAAAGTGATGTCATCATCAGTACACTAATATTGGCTGGTGCAACTGCCCCTTAATCTGTTTTCTTGACTTAAAAAAACTACGTTGGCGCGATCTAGAAGTCTTTAAAATTGAGTATAGCGCCATCTGTTTGTACAGCCTTAACGTTTCCCCAGGTCCACATACCTTCTGAAACTGGGTCTGAAAGAAATTCAAGATGGCGACGGAGCTCTGATAGAGGACCTGCTCAATCTGATGCAGGATACCATGGCTGACTTCACCGGCACCTTCCGACAGTTAGCTGAGGTAAGTTCATATTTTATATAATTCAAGATGGCGACGGAGCTCTGATAGAAGACCTTCTTAGTCTGATTTAGGATACCATGGCTGACTTCACCGGCACCTTCCAACAGTTAGCTGAGGTAAGTTCATATTTTATATAATTCAAGATGGCGACGGAGCTCTGATAAAAGACCTTCTCAGTCTGATGCAGGATACCATGGCTGACTTCACCTGCACCTTCCGACAGCTGAGGTAAGTTCATATTATAATTCAAGATGGCGACGGAACTCTGATAGAGGACCTGCTCAATCTGATGCAGGACACCATGGCTGACTTCACCGGCACCTTCCGACAGTTAGCTGAGGTAAGTTCATATTATAATTCAAGATGGCGACGGAGCTCTGATGGAAGACCTGCTCAATCTGATGCAGGATACCATGGCTGACTTCACCTGCACCTTTTGGACTGTTAGTCGAGGTAAGTTCATATTCGTCACAGGCAAAATATTACTAAAATTTGTGAGGGTCAATCAACTTTTCAGTGTCACTTGCTGCGCCATGGTTATGGTTAGTTGTCCAGGGGACAAAGAATCGAAACGAGCGTCTGCTAGCTGGCGGGGTGCACGGAGCGGGCGTGATTTAATCAACTTATTTTAATAATAAACTAGCGAGTCTAGCGACCCGCCCCGCCTTCGTACGGGTTGCACAAAACCTTAACATATTATACACCTAAACCTTCCTCAAGAATCACTGTATATAGGTGAAAACCGTATGCAAATCCGTTCAGTAGTTTTCGAGTTTATTGCGAACATACATACACACAAACAAACAGACGCAGTGGGGGACTTTGTTTTATAAGATGTGGTGATAATCAGTGGCGGATTAGTTACGTGGCAAAAGTAGCAAATGCCACGGGCCCCGCGCGTTTAGGGGCCCCGCGCACCTGCGCATTGTGGCCGTTACAATCCGTGGGCTCCATGATAGAATTTGCTACAGGCCCCACGCTGGTTTCAAGAACATATTTTAATTATCACTAATAAACTGGCCATGATGTAGCTCAAAACCGGGAGAAGTGGAAGAAGAGGGGGAGGCCTTTGCCCAGCAGTGGGACACAATAGGCTCGTAATAATAACTAATAAACAATAAAATACGTGACAGGCATCAAGTTGGAAGCAAGGTCGTCCAAATACGCAGCAAATAAAACATTTATTATAATTGTTTTGATGCAATTTACATAAAATGACGCCTGATGCAATTTCCATAATATTGTCGTCAGGTTGCAGTCTAGTTGTCAAACGAGTCACGCGAACAAGGTTGTATAATATCGAGTAAGGCCCCATTCGCACGAGAGCTTAAAAAGCGTCGCGTTAAAAACCGACGTTGGCGCTTTTTTACCGTTTGAAATATTTGTGTTCATATGAACGGTTAAAAATCACTTGTGAGTCATACCACAGAATAAGTAATAGTACTACTGTACAGAAAGTACACTTCCTACAAACCCGAAGTTTGACAGCGATTTAGTACCAAATCATGCTGTCCCTTTCTAATGTATGGCACTATCCCTTTCGGCTATTTAGGGTTGTCAAAATTCAAGTCATTATCTTATCTGTGGTCGTGTACGTGCAAAGGGACGTCAAGTTGTGCCAATCCTAATAATTGCTCGGAGCAATGCTGAGCCAAACGGAGCCGAGTTTGACCGAAAGGAGGAGTGTCCCCCCACTGGTCGTACTCCCTGCCTTGTGGACGTGTAGTAATAAAAACCCGCTTCATTTTTAAGTAGTTTATTTGCGTATTCCGGTAAAAATTTAACATAGAGTAATGGTCGAGGGTCGAGACTCGACTTCTAGAATTTACAATTCGCGATCGAGCTCCCAGAGTTATTTATTACGAATGGTACGATATACAGTAATGTATTCAAACGCCTCGGCGCAGCCATGACGATTGACACTTGACAGCCAACTGGCAGCAGCGCCGGCGCTTATTTAACGCTTGTGAGAACAGATACACGGAGTTCCGTATGCTCAATTCAATTCGGCCAACGCTCAACGCCGAGATGCGAACAGTGCTCGATAAAAAAGCGCCGCGCTTAAAAACCGCCTTCGTGCGTATCCATTTGAGTCATTCGCTTTTTTAACGCGCGTTGAAAAAGCTCTCGCGCGAATGGGGCCTAATTCTGGTTTGTTAACACGACAAAACAGCAATTTAATGTTGCCGAGAAGAATGTTATTTAAAACTAGTGGCTCTGTGACCTGTAAACCCCGCGATAAGCTTAAAAAATATAAACATAAAATAATACTTCGCTTTCTCATTATCACAGCGAATTCACAAATCTTAACCGCCATAAACGCTACTGGCGCTTACATTTTTTATGCCAATTTCCGCCATTTTTTAAATTTTCTAAAAAACGAGACGATAGAAAAATTCTATATAACTATCAAATCTGCTCACAAATTTTCACGAGAATCGGTTGAGAAATGCGACCTGCAGAGAATAGAACATTCGGACATACTAAAGCATTTTTGACGAAGCTGAATCGGAGACCGACCGTATACACTGTTTCCCTACTTCTCTCGTTTAGTACCTAAATTGTAGTTTGACACCTCCAATACGCTATGTAACGGTTGCCTTCGGCTCCATTTTTAATTTGAGCGGCGTCCCGTCTGCGAGCGACAAGCGGTACATACTTGCGGAGGTATCTTAAGTAGTGCGTAGCTTTAATATACATCTACATCCTGTTTTGATACGAGACAAATACAGCTACATAGCTAATTCTTACTTCTCTCGTTTAGTAAATCGTAGTTTGACACCTCCAATAGGCTGTGTGACGGTTGCCTTCGGTTCCATTTTTAATTTTTGCGGCGTCCCGTCTGCGAGCGACACGCGGTACATACTTGCGGAGGTATCTTATGTGGTGCGTAGCTTTTATATGGTACATTTACATACATCCTGTTGTGTTATGAGACAAATACAGCTACATAGCTAATTCTTACTTCTCTCGTTTAGTAAATCGTAGTTTGACACCTCCAATAGGCTGTGTGACGGTTGCCTTCGGTTCCATTTTTAATTTTTGCGGCGTCTCGTCTGCGAGCGACACGCGGTACATACTTGCGGAGGTATCTTAAGTGGTGCGTAGCGTTTATATGGTACATTTACATACATCCTGTTGTATTACGAGACAAATACAGCTACATAGCTAATTCTTACTTCTCTCGTTTAGTAAATCGTAGTTTGACACCTCCAATAGGCTGTGTGACGGTTGCCTTCGGTTCCATTTTTAATTTTTGCGGCGTCCCGTCTGCGAGCGACACGCGGTACTTGCGGAGAACCGCTATTAAACCTGAGATCACTTGCATCTTGGCTAGGAGGTATCCTGAGGACAACAACATTATTAAATTTATAATGTTACTTCTTCGATCGAGCAACAAAATAGAACTGAATTTGATTTGTAGCACGCGCATCTTATAATTAATGCATAATTAGGCATTAAAACACTCGTATTTTAACGGCTTTCATTATATAGCAGTCACATAAACTACTAATCATAATCATAAATTTTTATTTGCAAGAACACGGTTACGATAAAAGGTCTTAAAAATACAATAGTTCCACATATTCAACCTGCATGCAGGGGCCCGTTTATCAACAGCTTGTAGCTTGTAATACACGTGGAAGTCCCTTTCTAACAAAAACTGTCAAAAAGGGACTTCCACTTGTATTACAAGCTACAAGCTTTTGATAAACGAGCCCCAGGTGTGCAAATTATACATGCAGTGTGCTGCTAAGCATCACTTATTAACACATACCTACTACTACTATTACCCATACATACATACATAAAACATACCTAGCTATTTGTAATCTAACGTGTTGTAAGTATTTAGGTATCTTAGTCTGACAGTCAGACTTATTATTATATTTCGTTAACAACCTTGTACAAGGCCAACTGCGGTATATTTAATATACGCAGTATTTTTTTTTTAAATAATATTCGTAATCAAACAAAACTACTGTTTATTAACCCGACTACGGCCAAAAGGAAGGGTTATGATTTGATAGTTTAATATGCAAATGTTTGTTGTGTGCCGGAGCGCCAAACTTTTGGACTAACTTTAATAAGAAGTGTCAACACTGTCATCAGACTTCCAAAAATAAACCTCGTTTACAAAATGTTTCAACAAACAACCAAGTAAATTTAAGAAAGAACACATTTTCATAAAAATTTACACCAAACTTAGTTTGTATTTTTTATTCATTTAAATTAAAATATCAAAATAATGCCCTACTAAGCCAAATAGCGCTACATTGCATTAGAATTACTCTTTATTGCACACCTCATATAGTTAACAATAAATGTACAGAAACATAAACAAAGACAATAACAACAGGCGGTCTTATCGCTCAAAAGCGAACTCTTCCAGACAACCTTTACCACACAACCCAACCACAACTCACAAGAAAATTCATTGCTAACCTATACTTTAATTTCTATAGCTGATAGTTCAACTTTCAAAATCATTTGTTATTGTAATAGCGCTTAGGAGGGCAGAATACTGTTTCAAAATAAGATGACCATTCCCTAAACACACAAATAATTATTGCTCTAATATAGCCGATTTTTATTACATGTTTAAATCAGTACAAAATTACAACTTAAAAGTGACTTACCGACACAAATCCTCTGCCCCTCTCCAAAAGGCATAAACGTATACGGCCTCACTTTCCCCTGCATCAGCCTCTCCGGATGGAAACTCTCTGGATCCTCGAACCATTCCGGATTCCGGTTCAGATGGTATATCGGCAGATGCACCCTGCAACCCTTGTTTAACACCACCCCTGTAGGCATCGTGTAATCTGCCATTACTTCCCTTGTTATTACCCCTAGCACTGGATAAAGGCGTATAGTTTCGTCCATACAAGCCATGAGATAAGGCATTCCAGTTATGCTTTCATAAGTGATTTTACCATCAGTTTTCTTCAAATATTCATCGATTTCTTCGTGCGCTTTCGCTTGAGCTTCCTCATTCTTAGCTAATTCAAATAAACACATGCTTAAAGTAGTACTTGACGTCTCAAAACCAGCTGCAAAGAAACCAACTACCAAAGCTATTATCAGATCGTCGTCAACTTCAAGCTCAATTTTCTTGTCACCCCAAATATTGTCCCCAGCAAACGTAAGTTTACCATCAATCTTCATAGCTAATATCAGATCTATAAAATCGTTTCTGGACGTCGGTTTGTGTTGTCTTTCCTCGCAGATTCCGTTCACTAGTTTACTGAAGAAGCTTTTTATTTCCGATGGAAAATTCTCGAAGCCTAAGCCATAGAAAACTCCAGGCCATATCGCCCGAGTGTTGGCTTTTAAAGCTCTGTATGTAGATATCTCGAAGATCATATCACCCATGATTCTAAAAGGATTGTTATTGTTAGTAGAGTCTTTCTCCATAAGATTAGTATCAACGCCAAAAGATACAGAACAAATAGCATCCAAAGTATATCTTGTCATTAAAGAACGCACTTCTGCTACCTCTGACTCTGCTAATTCGTGATCCATCATGACTCCCAGCATGTTAGAACACTTCTCTATCAGATGGAACATGTTCCTCATCTTCTTTATAGAGAATAATGGAGAAAGATTCTGCTTTAAAACTTTCCATCTGTCCCCGCCTGAGAAGAAAAGATTCTCCGTAATAGTTTCACTGTGATAATAATCGGTGATTTCTCTTCCACTAAAATAAGCGTAGTCTTTCGTTAAAATTAGCTTGATAATTTCAGGGTCCTGTGGTATCAAAACTGGTTCCGTCCCATAAAATGCTCCAAAATAAGGTTCATTAGGGAATTTCTTGCATAATTTCTGCACTTCCGAGCCTATGTATTCCTTGGTCAATATATAACCTGTATAATTTCCAAGTAAAGGAATAGGTTTTGCGTATGGAACTCCCCTTTTCTTCCAATAGTTAAATTTCTTAGTTGACACATAGTATAAATACGCAAATAGTGAAATGAGAGACGCGAGTAGTATTGTAGTGATCATTATGTGTTCGTTAGAGCGACTGAACGGTATCGTTTTAAGTTATGTGTATTTATTATGATGTTGGTGGCCATGATTCTAAAAGTTGTATAGACTGGGGTATTTATAATAATATATTGTATTAGGTTAAACGTTGTTGACCTATTTACATTGACCACCTCAACGACAGAGCACATAAGACACTTGAGGTCACCACACATAAGCGCTCCCGTACATATACATATTTGCGTCACCCGGCGCGCCGCGGCGGTTTAATATGAAACTTTCCGTACAATAACATTTTGCGAACTCTTAAACCTTATTACCTATGCTAACATAGCACTGCTATAAAATACTAGTTCTAGGCTAGACTTCCACAGGCAGCATAGGGCCACCTAAAAGCGCTTGTCACTTGGTCACAGTACTGTTTATGAACGTTGATAGGGTTCCATTAAGAGTAATTGCTGTCTACGTGTTCCTTATCTAAACGACAACATGTACGCGCATAAATAGGTTACCTATATTTATCTATGAACATGCATTGAACCTATTATTGTAGTGTATGATCATACTCGCAACGCAATAAATATAATCGTAGTTTATGTGACTGCTACATAATGAAAGGCATTAAAATACGAGTGAGGGTTTATGAAACGAGCAGAGCGAGTTTCATAAAAGGATCACACGAGTGTTTTACTGCCTTCAATTGTTTCCTTTAAGCTGTATCTTATACTGAGGTGCAATAAAGAGTATTTTTTCGAACTATGCACATTTAAATACAGTGTTTTATCTACACACATATTATAAGCTCTCTTTAGTATCTGAGTAGGTTTTTAGTGTATGTTTGATAATTTTGCGTTAGTATATGATATATATTTCATTTTATGAGATATATTTTTGTAATTTTTTTCGTACTTACCTAATTAGTGACTCGGTTGTCACCTGAACACTGTCACTTGATATATTCGACTGTAATATCAACATATATTAACCCTAAAATGCATATTGTTGCCAAATGTATACAAAGCAATAATGATGCATAATTAATTATAATACGCTTAATTAATTATATTACATTAATTAATTTAATCATGCATTTAAGGGTTAAAGAAAAAGTGACGAAGCCCTCCAGTGGTCTTCCGGCCTTCATCACTGGAGGGCTTCCTCACTTTTTCTTTAATATATGACATCTATTTCAGTTTGTATTATAATTCATATATAGTAGTGTGACTACTTAAAACACAAATCAAAAAATTTTAATACAATAATTTGATTTGTCCCCAAAGTTGTGAATATCGGTGTTTGTTTACAGGTCGACCTGGGGGATTTAGAGGAAGTCTCTAAGCTGGAAAGCAAGTGGTCTCTCAACAAGATCAGAGAGGCCAAAGGGTGGGGCACGTGGGTGGACAAGTACAGGCAGAGGATCGAGAAAGAAAATGGTTAGTTTTCTAATTGTGTTCGGTTACCGCGATAGTTACTCATGAAATAAAACTATGAAAACGGATTATATCGCGTATATTGAATTTATAATACATCCCGTCGTTTGTAGTTTAGGATGGTTCATTATTTTTGTATGTGGGTATTTTGCACTCTGTAGTTTTTCATTCAATACAATATACGCGATATAATCCGTTTTCAGAGTTTTATTCTTTAATTGAGTTATTGTTATGTATTTTAGTTTCGGTTATAACTTTAAGAGGTCCTTTAAGAGTCCGACTAATGGTGGCGTACTGTGCGGTTTGGGCGGGTTTTTTTAGTTCACGCATACCGAATTTCACACGTTTTGCTGAATGGGATCATTCAATCAATCTTTACTGTCAAAAACACATGTCAAAAATTACTATACAAATAAAATTAAAAATACACAACTTACCCTAAATTAAATAACAAAACCACATGTAATAAAACTATGAAATCGGATAATATCGCGTATATTGAATGAATATATTCAATATACGCGATATAATCCGTTTTCATTGTTTTATTTCATGAGTAACTATCGCGGTAACCGAAGACCATAATTACAAAACCACATATAAAAAAAATTGTAATATATACAAATGTCAAAAATCAAAAACCATTAAAAATCAAAAATACAAATGTCAATAATACTATGGGAACCATTTTATGTTAAATTTACTATAAAATTCTTTTACCGCTAATTTATGTTATTTTTTCAGTTTCAGAGGAAGAACGCCGTTCACGCATGTCCGCCGTCAACCCGGTGTACGTACCGCGCAACTGGATGATGCAGGAAGCCATCGCAGACGCAGAAAACGACGACTTCACGAAGGTGAACTAAACTAACAAAATACGTAATTAACAAAAAAAATAGAATTTAAATTTTATTAATATTTAAAAAAAATAGCCGGATATTCGGTGGCCGGATACCGGATATCCGGCCGTCGCGTCCGCCGAATATTAGGTATCCGGCCACCGAAAATCCGGCTAAGTGTTAAGATTGCGCGCGCGCGCATAGTTTGGTGCCGGTTGCAACCGGTTTCTGGTTATAGGCAGTCGTTGGTAGAAAACTAAACTAAATTTTCACACAGTGCGCATTTATAATATAATTGAATAGCGTTTATTAACTTTGCTTCGTTATTTATAAGGTGTATGTATGTATGTAAACACTTAATTGTACATAAGACAGATTACAAACAATAAAAGAACAAAAATATATACAATGTACAAAGGCAGACCTATCCCTATAAGGGATCTCTTCCAGTCAGTCCAGGTGTTTGAGTGTTTAGTGCATATGTTATTCATAAACGTGCTTAATTACTATCCGGTATCAGGCCGAATACTACGCAATTATCCGGTATATCTCCGGCCGGATAGATAAAAAATGGCCGGATACCGGATAGTGACCGGATATCCGTTGCATCTCTAGAATAGACATTCTACCTCGGCTGGAAATGACTAACTATTAATCTCCTTTTTATTGTTTTTTCTTTTTGCAGGTGCGATTTCTCCTGGAGCTGTTCAGAAGACCATTCGAAGTGAACGCCGAGGCCGAGAAGCTTGGATACTCCTCGCAACCTCCCAGTTGGTCTTACGGACTCAAACTGAGCTGCTCTAGCTAAACCTTGTTTTTACATTCCCATAGTGAAATGACATGACGATCCAGAAACGAAGACCATACGGTCACGATCACAGAATAAGTAATAGTATTATCATACAGAACGGCCACGCCCCGCCCCGCCCCGACTCGAATTACCTCGCCCCACGACAGAAATCTGGCGTGCTCTCAGTACTATTTTAAGCAACTTACTCACACTATGACGCGTGTACAGACGTGCCGTTCACACATAGAAACGCAAGTGATTTTGGATGTATAGCATGTCCGCCCTGTGGTCACGATTGACGAGACTTGACCCCAAATGAAATGGGATGTGGCTAGGCAGAGAGATGATGATGATTGCCAATGGCCACTTTCTATCACCGCACGCTCGCCGTCGGCAGGGTGTTCATCAGCACCTAAATGGTCGCGTACTGTGCGGTTTAGGTAAGAGGAATTTCCTCCCGCGGACGCTTCAGCTGTGGAGTGAGCTCCCTGCCGAGGTTTTCCCGAGGGGCTACAGTATGGGGGTCTTCAAAAAAGGAGTGTACAGGTTTACGCTTGTAACACCTCTGGAATTGCAGGCGTCCATAGGCTACGGTGACTGCTTACCATCAGGCGGGCCGTATGCTTGTTTGCCACCGTTGTGGTATTAAAAAAAAGAGATATAATGACATTTGTACCCCAATTTCTCAAACCGATAATATTGTGTAACAATATTGTTTTATCAGCAGGATGAATGGATCGTAAATTAGCCAATTGAAATGTAATTTTAGTATCAGCGATATAAAAACGTAAAAACAATGGAATAAGTATAATTTTCATAATAAAATAATATTTAGGCAAACTTGGGGACGGGTGAAGAAGTTAGGATATTTTAAATATAATCGTTAAATAAGTATGTATAAATATCTAGTGTTTACCCTGTAGGTATAGTTATTTTGTAATATTTAACATTTGCAATAACCTTTGTTGTTATAATTTGGGAAAGGATCGCTGATTATAAAAATGTTTTTAATTCCTATTTCAATTGATAAAGTATTTTATTATTTTTAATGGACAATCAAATTATAAATTAAATATTCACTGGAATTATGAATGAGCTGTACTCAGTTGTGTTGTTAAATATATTTATTTTTATAAAAAGTACGTGCTTCTTGTTTAACTATTATTATTATTTAACTATATTGTCTTATTTATTGTCAAACCCAACTATTTTCAATTATACATTGTAAAAATCCGTCCGGTATCCATTTGGAGTTTAGAATAGTAAATAAAAATGTAAATGGTAATTCAACATATTTATTACATAAGTACAAACAATTAGGTACTAAGTATCACAATCACAATGTTCAATCTAAAATTAACAATATCTATAAATAAATTCATCGAATCAAATAACACTAGCATTCTCTTAAAATACATGTAAATTACCAAAAAATTTATGTAGGTACCGAAGGGGCAATTTTACTTTTCTGAGTAACTAACTTAATTATATTTTGTTCTGTAAAATCAGTTGTGTCAGGTGAGATGAGATAATATTTTTTTTCTCTAAGCACAACTCTTACCGCGGGTGCACTTGCCCTGCCGAACTGGCAACAGAACAACAGAAGGTGTATCCATCTGTTCCAGGCGGGGACAAATGGGAATACACCCAACGGAAGTGCCCGTAATCCTTACAGTTGTGTTTTTAGATTAGTATGTTTTATACCCGTTAGAGCAATTTTTTCCCACTGACTTTCATTTTTAATACACAGTAATGTAAAGTTGCCCCAATCCGTACCTAGTAAGTACTCTCAACTCACTCAAGTATGAAACTAGCTACATGGTCTTCAGTCACCTCATTCGACAGACAAAATCCTTCCTCCCTGGATATTGACATCATGGTAAATATTTTTACAAAATTTCATGTATTTTAGTCATAGCTATACCCGACCGTTTGATGTTTTTCGTTTTTTATTTATTATTATAAAAGTTAGGAGCGAAAAACAAGTTTCATACGAAGTTTTAAATGCTAACTTATAATAATAAAAAAATCCAAAGAAATGAAACGGCCCGACCTATAGCTATGATTAAATTAATCAAATTGTTTTAAAATACGTTGAATAATGTTAATATCCAGAGAGGAAAATGAGGACTTCGTTTGTATGAAAAAGCTATTTCGGGGCGGTCGTTCCCTTTCGTCTTAAATATAATAATCCTGGTCACGGCACCAAATTGTAACTGCTCTCTAGTAATTGACAATACTTTAGACTTTCACATTATAGCCGCCAGCTAAAGTATATGGGTCTCAAATAAGAGCATTAACGCCATTTACTTTAGCTGTCAAAACTGCAGCTACAATATGTTGTACCGCTTTACGCGTTAGTGTCCTCTTGGCCAGTACTTAATATAACTTTGTTCTAACCAATAGTCGATTAATTAAAAAAGACCAAGTATGGGATGACTAAAACAGTAATAGTATATTTTTATAAACATCAGCATTGAAAAAGCACCATTTGAATTTTTGACCGGCAGAACTTATCACTAACACAGCCGAGATATGCTTGTAGAACAGATACGAGGACGGTCAAAACATAAAGCAAAAGGGACATTCGTTTTAACTTTTAATAGCGACGGTGTAAATACCATCGAAAATGAGATTTTAGCCAATACGCAAGTGAGAAATAAATAAAAAGAACTACAATTTAAAAAGATAGATTATATGTGGCTGTAATTGTATTTCTCTGTTCTCTTATACATAATTTCTACTGTATTTTATTGTCTATGGCACAGGCTTTACCTCGATGTATAAAACATGTTATGTCAAAAAGTGTCCCTTCTGCTCTAACTAATAAAAAATAAGTGTAGAAGAGGAAACTCATTTCTAAAATTAAACAATCTATTAAGGACTCGAATACTAGTCTTATTTTATTTACTAGAAATTAGCTTCTTTTGTTATAATGAGATGATAAATGGTTTGGAAGTTGAAACTGGTTTACCAAATGTCAACTAAGTTGAGAATAGTATCTAAAATCACACTTATTTTATAATTTGATTATAATAAATATTGCTCGTTAAACTTTAAACCTAAATTTACTTACAGCCGGACGGAGCTACTTATCAATAATTTAAATACAAAACTACACTTTTAGCACAAATATATCGCGATTTTTTTTATCAAATGAATATAGTTTAAGCTCACAGACTCCGTTGGTTGGGCCATCTTGAGAGAATGGATGAGGATCGGAACGTGAAAAGAGCATATCTGGGCCGCCCAGCAAGAAGACGTCCTATTGGACGCCCCAGGTATCGCTGGTGCGACAGGGTGGAGGCGGATCTGCGCGAGCTTCGAGTCACCAATTGGCGAGAGGTCGCACAGGATCGAGAAAAGTGGCGCTGTCTTGTGTCGGAGGCCAAGTCTCATTTTTGGTCGCTGGGCCAACGGAGTAAGTAAGTAAGAATATAGTTTATATGTAACTCTTTCCGGTCAAACCTATTTGTATTTAAGCTAACAAAATACTATCAAAATCAAAATAATTTTCTTATTTTATTTTACTGTCCAGGAATTGTATCACTTATTTTTGCATTACAATACAATTAAAACATGATTCTAGACAAGAACTATCTGTATTTTCTATATGTTAGATATTCCAGTATATTTCATAACTTACTGGTATAAAAATATATCAAATTTTCATTTTTTATTTATGACAAAAATAAAAAATTATCAATCGGCACCAATTACATTTCGACCGAATATAATTTTACCTACTCGTAATTCAAGAATTTAACCATTCCTGTACTCGTCAGTTTATTTAAATTCATGGTTCTCTCAACAAAGCATGTAGCTTACAGATATTGAGGCACTTAGAAGACAAAGAAGTTTATTGACACAAAATTCGAGTCCAGCTAGACCCTAGAAACTGGCAAACTTTTGAGGAGGATTGGCTTTTCTATAAATTGGTAATAGGAGTATCTGAAGAGCGCAAACCTTAATCTCTAGTTTTAGTTATATTCAGTAACTGTAATAATAGAAATCTCCAGGACGATTGCTTTTTCATTCTAAAGAACAAAACAAAGATATTGGTCCAGTTACTATCACAAATAAAACAGGAACAAAGTCCCGAATTTAACACTACCTCTACTCGTGTTAGTAAGGTCACCCATTAATTGTGACAGGAACTGTGTCGTCCCCCCTCTTAGCTTCGAGTACTTTGTAGTAGACCACGGCGTCGTGGACCGTGGGGAAGGTGTCGATACGGAGCTGGTTGGTGGTCTCCAGGTCGTTGTAGCGGTTGATCATTTCTAACATTGGACCTGGATAACATAGATTTGTGAGGAAACATTTGAATGAGCGTGGTACAGCGTGGTGCGGGGTCTTTTTGGCAAAATAATACTAGTAAATTACATTACTTAAATTAAATTATAACGCACCCTTGATTTTCTTTACCGGATATGTATGGAGCAACCGGGTAATATAACAAGAAAGTTCGTACTTATCCGGAAATTTTAATCTGGTTTGGGATTCGCTCTTACCACCCGGTGCCCAGCTTTTAGTGCGTTGCGAAGCATACATAAATCAGGATTAAATGTAAAAAAACCGGCCAAGTGCGAGTCGGACTCGCGCACCGAGGGTTCCGTACTTTTTAGTATTTGTTGTTATAGCGGCAACAGAAATACATCATCTGTGAAAATTTCAACTGTTTAGCTATCACGGTTCATGAGATACAGCCTGGTGACAGACAGACGGACAGCGGAGTCTTAGTTATAGGGTCCTGTTTTTACTCTTTGGGTACGGAACCTTAAAAACAATGTTAAAAACTTACCATTGGCTCCCGCTAGCAGCACCATAATGTTACTGGCCTCCAACTCTTTCGACACTACTACTAGCGTCTTGACTCCCGGTGCGTCCACGTACGAAAGCGCAGATGCGTCTATTATCACGCAGTGGACCTGAGGACAAATCAGAAGGTTATTGCGAGATTACCACCTTTCACAGTAGGTGGCTTCTGTTTTTCTTAAACCTGGTAATATTTAGAGCAGGCATGCTTCACTCAAGAGCAATGTGTTTGAGCAGACTTCAAAATGTCCGATTTGGACAATTATTTTTCTATTTATACTTCACAGTTAGTCTGAATAGTCCAATTGACATCATTTCATGGTCTGATTCTCATCAGGGGTCCTTTGTAACCTGAGTGACGGAAGGAACTCTCCAAATATTATAAGCTCACCTACTTAGGTATTATTATACTCGCTACTCGTGAATTTGCTCTTGTAAAGGTTGGTAAAATGGAACTTATGGTGATGACCAAAAAATTATGGCATGTAATGTGTTGTGTGTTATGGATCAAAATGATTCGAAGTAAATAAATAATTGAATTGAACTGTTACTGTTTTATGAAGTGGACGTCAAAAAGGTGTTTAAATTTTTCGCCATATTACAAGAGTAAGGTGCAAAAGTGTAAACATATCTTTGACGTCGACTGACCCACATCAATCAGAGCCCACAGTCATAAATAATCTGGGATTTACCCTACCTTCTTCCCAATAGTGGGGTCCCATACATAGCTCTCGCTCTTGCTCAAGGTCCCATTGTTGCTGTCATGGTCCTCTGGTACGAGTTCGATAGGCTTCATATAGCCAACTTTGCGGAAGAGTGTTTCCCGGAAAAGGTTCTTGGTGGCGAAGTTGAGGCCCCCGCAGTAGTGGAATATCTTGATTCCGGGGAACTCTTCGGCCTGGAAGATGGAAAGTGTTGTTATTTGGGAAGTTGTTGTTTTTAACATTATACCCCGTTTTTCTAACATTAGAATTTTTCTAACCTCAAAAGTAATGATAATTAATTTATTCTTCTGAAATGTTAGGGTTCCTGTGATATCTAATATTGCGGTACAACTATGTAAACGACGCTGTAAATCAGTACATAGTTACTCAGATTTAATTTTAAAGGTAAAAAATTACCATTTTTGAGGTTATAAAATTTCCTGAAAATAAAAATGGATTATAGGAAATACCTACATTAAATAACTTCCTGAGTTTCAGTAGCAATTATTTTTTTTATGAAATAGGAGGCAAACGAGCAGACGGATCACCTGATGCTAAGCGATTACCGCCGCCCATGGACACCCGCAACACCGAATTTGAAACTTATTATAAAATAAAAGTAAAATAAAATTTGGATTGTTGTTTGTATAGTTGATTGAACACAGAGCTTAATGAGGGTGACGTAAAAAAATCTTTGGTAAAAAAATGTGTTGTATAGGGTAAATTAAATATAAACTTATTGCAATGAAATTCAATATCTGCCAAAAGTATCAATCGATTTATTTATTATTATCTTAGATTCGGATCACGCTATGTTTTCATGCCAAGTTTTTAAGTATTCTGGCAAATAAAACAATAGGGAATATTACGTGAAACTCTGCGTAGGGGGCAGCACAATCTGAGGGTCTATCGCGAAACAAGAAAATCGAAATTTCGTTATCTAACATCTTTGTCACTCTTGCATATTCGAGCGGTAAAGAGGCAGATAGCGAAAATGGGGCTCACGTTTCCCTGTAGGTCCTCTGTAAATAAACCTATGGATGGTATAGAAAGGATCGCAATCTCTTATGGCAGAATTGTTACAAAACTGACCGCGTTTAGCTTTAAATAATAGTTCCTAATCTCTCCGGTGGCGCTAGTTAGGCTCTGGGACATGAGTATAACATGAACCATATAAGGCAACAAATAAACCGACCAAATTACGTAGGTTGTTTTTGGTAGTATTTCGGTGTATGGTGGCGCCGCCTAATTACTGTTTTTTGATGGACACTTTTCATACATAGAGATTTGGCTCCTTTATACAGTCTCCATGAATAAACCGCTTTGATGCATCAATGTCATATTTTATTATCTCTGAAAACTTGTCAAAAAACTGTTAAAAGGTACAGTATGTATAAGTTACTCTATGGTTTACTAAAAGGGCTTGTGCTGCACTCTGGTGGCAGAACATTGCAGTAATATCCCCTATTCTGATTCAAGTGTTATGTCAAGTATGGAGCTTATTATAGGGATATTGTATGCATTCTTACTGCCAAGTTTGTGCAAAGTTAGCGTGGTTATAGTCTAAGTCATAGGTATTTCATTAGCAACGGAAACTTTCAAACAATTATAAGTTATTATCTATAGTCAATCAATCTTGTCAAAGTCAGAAGATGTCAAAATAAAATAAACAAACCAACATAAATTAACCATTTATCCCATCTCACAAAAATATCACAGAATTACAGATAAATATCATCAAGAAAAAACCCAAACTCAAACATAATCAACATGTCTACATATTCAGAGAATTCAATATTATAACCTACTTATTCCTCTAACTACTTACACTAGTATAAAATAATAAATATAATAATATTATCTTCATCTAATACACGAAGAATAATAAGAACAGTATCCTGTAACCATTCGCCATGCGTCTACTCCCATATAAAAAGTACCCGTACTCCTTAGACTATGAAGTCAGTGTATTGGATATGTATAGATGGCTCGTCTGCCTAGCTATATATTGGCTGGTTATGTATGTGGTTGGATTCTTTCTGGGCATGGTCAGAAGAGAGGAGGAATTGGACATGGCTAGTAGGGGAATGTTGGGTAATGATAAATGATGGTAATTAGAATTTGTGTTTTATTTTGTATCAAACGCCCCCATTTCAAGAGGTAAGTGTAATCTTTCCACTATTGACATCATCGGGTATAGAATACCTACATTTCTTTTGGTGAAAACTAGCAAATATGTATAGACTCCGAATTATAGTGTATAATGTCGGCGGCCGAGCGTTTGTTCCTCTGTAATGTTTTGACGGTAGTATTAAACCAATAGATAGGTAGGATAGGTTCGTTAGGTTGCTTTAGATCCCCGAAAGGCAAGCTGTCCAGAAATAGGAGCCCCGCTAAGCGGCGCTCCGTCGACTCAGGGGACGAGGATCCCAGAAGGGCATGCAAGCTGTCCAGAAATAGGGGTCGACTCCGGAAACGAGGCAATGATTTTTCACGATTCACGATATGCCTAGGAATTTCATTATCTGCCTGATTTTACGATAAGACGCCGACATAATTTTACAAAGACTAACGATCTACACACAAAAGCTTTTTCTCTAGTAGGTGAAGTAGTAAGACGTGTCATAGTTGTATGATATTGTAAATTACGAGACTGATGAGTTGTGCAAGGTACTGCTGCACGTTTGCTGTTTTGCCATCCTTAGGTACCTTCCTTTTTTGGATTTTGTACTTATTCTTATGTTTTTTGCGTCCCGAGTGTTAATCCTGGCGGTTAGTCCTTGATCACGTCGATACGGACCGACCGTCACGTAGCTTTGATGAAATTTTATCCAAACCAACGCAAGGATATTACGACCGGCAGTATACCACCTCGTCCTTGTTATTGTTTTTGTCCACTTCATACTATATACAATTTCTTTCACTTCTAAGTAGGACCTTAAATACCTTGATCTCAGATCATTGTTAAAATAATATATGTACCAAAAAATCTACTTACGGCTCGGTACCGCTTGATATCCAGGTAAAGGTCTGTCTCCAGCACTCGTCCCAGCAGGCAGGTATACGGTTTCTGAGACCGAATGAACAGCGCTCCCACACTTGCTAACAGACCTGCTACTAACCTAAAATATAAGACAAAAATATTATTTTCTTATAATAACTAACTTTACAATTGTAAAACCAGAAGAACCTTTGTCTTAGGTATCAACACTAAAATAAGTATGAATGTTGTGAACTCTGATTTAAATTTTGAGTCAACTTCGAGATCATTTTAGAATTTTGAGAGATTTTTTTAGAAATATTTTTAACATAAAAACATTACTCAGATGTGTAATGACCTAATGACTTCGTGCCTGAACTACATACATTTAATTTAAATTGAAAGTTTACCCATAATCGATGTTGACGAGAGTAGTGATGAGGAAGGTTATAAGCCAGACGGCTGCGTCCAATTTACTCAGATAGCAGAACCTGAAATTAAAATATTAATAGTTTTATAAACCAGGCTAAGAAGGATAAAAGATCAGCAGAATAATTAGAAGGTTGTGGTTGAATATTTATGTAAAACAAATATTGAACCATGCAAGTGGTTGGGAAAGCCGAACTTAATGTCAAATTCTCCAGTCAAACATAGGCTTAAAAAATAACGCTACGTACAAATATCCTGGTCACGGCACCAAATTGAAACTGTCGCCTGATTAGTAATCAAGGTGTTCTGCTATACATTTATCCTCTAGAAATTCATATAGATAAACAAAACAGTTGTAACAGGGATTAAATCTAGTGCTGTAAGTACCAACTGAGAGCCGGGGCAATGGGGGCTGTGCTCACTGGGGGCCCTATTTATGGTCGAATTGAATGGCAGCCAGCGGCATTTTGCCAATTTGCCATCCCATATAGTTACGCTACTTATTATATCCTTAAAATATCAGGCCTCAGATATTACTACGTACCTTTTAAGGTCCAAAACTTGCAATAACATTCCCTTTAGAGACACCACAATAATCGAGGCGAGCACGCAGCGGGGCAGGTCCTCAAAGAACGGTCCCAAGAAGAGCAGGACGCACAATATCAGCGTCGCGCTCACTACTTGCGTCAGATTGGTTTTGGCACCTGCCTAGAATAAAGATCATGGAGACTATATAAAGGAGCCAAATCTCTATGCATGAAAAGTGTCCAACAAAAAACAGTAATTAGGCGGCGCCACCATACACCGAAATACTACCAAAAACAACCTACGTAATTTGGTCGGGTTATTAGTTGCCTTATATGGTTCATGTTATACTCATGTCCCAGAGCCTAACTAGCGCCACCGGAGAGATTAGGAACTATCAGAGGCGTATTTAAAAATTTGGCGCCCCGGGCCATTGGGTCCCTGCCGCCCCCCATGACCCATGAAGCACCCATGAAGTAAACACAAAAGCATAATTTTCTCTTAGTGCCTTTCCGCAGAGCTTGGAATCGAACCTATAGCCAATTGTGAGCGAGGCCGACGGCCGAGCTCTGCATAAGGGTGGAGGCCTGGAGCGTCCGATTGCGGTGTGCTGCACTGTGAGGCTGAAGGCCGAACTGCAGAAAAACAGAGCTTAAAGCATGTCTAAGGGAGGCTGAAGGCTACGAATATGATTAAAGTTTTCTGCGGGCCCAAGAGACTTAAAGGGCGAGCTTCAGTGGAGCTGAGCTGGGACAAAAACCTACGTCCAAGTAGACGAGCTCTACATATTGCTAAAGTCCCGGATCCTGTAATTGTGGCGCTCTTCCGTGCAAAGCCAAAGGTCGATGTGGGAAAAAATCAATGTTGGGATTGGAACAATGACCAAGTTAAAGTGACACGTGACACCAAAGGCCGAGCTACGTAAGGCCGAAGACCGAGCTGGAGGAGGGGAGAGTTTGGAATTGGCTTGCAGCTTGGAACCAATGTGATCTCGGCTCTCCTGCTACTCGACCTTTGGCGTTCGCTCAAATTAAAGCGGAGGACCGACTTGCTGGAAATGCTGGAATGCTTCGGTTCTTCTGGAAGGCGCGACTTTTAAGCTTTTCAGGGCTCGCAACCTGACCTGTTAGTCCGCCATTCTTTTTATGACGAAGCGTCATTGAAGGTCTCCGTTTTAACTCGGGCATTTTGCTTTCGTATGTCCAGGTGTTTTCCTCTACAGGGCGCAAATCTTTACCGATTCTCGTGAAATTTTGTGACCACATTCTATGATAAAATAGATTTTATTGTCGATCCAGTTTTAGGAAAATTTTCAAAATGCGTAAATTGGCATAAAGGACTTAGGGTCTCCCCAGATATATCGACGCGCATTGAGCAAAAGCCGATAGGAAAAAGCTTTATGTCCGCGCAATAGAACCGAAAAAGCAGGCGCCGGCCGATGCGAGCCGAGCCGAATGACAACTTTTTCGCTCTTATTGCGCAGACATAAAGCTTTTTCCTGTCGGATTTTGCCGATTCCGCGTCGACATACGTGGGGAACCCTTAAGTGCCAAAAGCGTCTATATGGCGCTTACGACCATTGTGAGTTCACTGTGATAACGACTCAACGAACTAAGTATTTTTCAATTTTACATTTTCTAAGCTTATTAATATATATAGTGTACGGTTTCCGGTTGACGTCGGCAACAGCGTTTGGACGCTGTGCGCCACAGAGGTACGGACGTCGTACACGATATAGCGGCTGCTGACGCAATGGCCGGCGCCTACACGTCGCTCACGGCGTTTATGCCGTCAAGCATGCAGCGCTAAAAAGCATCTGGAGCCTTAAGGCGATGTGTCACAGGGCGACATCATGAGAACTCGACGACAATCCGACGTGGACGTGGGTAAAGAAGGTAGAAGGCAAAGGGGCGCAAACGCACTGTAAAAATTGTAATGTCTACTGGAAGTATAGGTAGACAACGAATAAGTAGTTACTTACTTTAAATTAAATTATGTCTAGTACCAGTAACACCAGAAAAAAAAATTGGGGCGCCACTGAGGCACCCAAAACTGAAAGCAACTGAAAGGCAGCGGCGGCCTGCGCCGCCCCCCGCAGCCTGCCGCCCCGGGCCATGGCCCCCTTGGCCCTAGGGTAAATACGCCCCTGGGAACTATTATTTAAAGCTGAAAGCGGTCACTTTTGCAACAATTCTGCCATAAGAGATTGGCATCCTTTCTATACCATCCATAATAAAGATTAACACAACGCACATATAAAAACCTCACACACACATCGTTTATAGTCAGTTTTTTTAATAGGTATTAGAAATTTTATTACCTCAAAAGTAGTGGTAACTTTTTTTTTCCAATATTAATTCTGAGTAACTATGCACTGGATTATGCCGTTAATTAGATATCATAGGAACCCTGGCATTTCGGAAGAAAAAGTTAGTTACCAATACTTTTAGGGTTAGAAAAATTCTAATCTAAAAAAAGGGGTAGTGTCAGAAAAAATCATGCCCGTCTTTGACAGCTGAATCAGATGGAGTTGTACGGCTCCATCGCCATGTTTTGTCGTAACTGGATTGTTGAACGTGAAATTTGACAACCAGTGTTATAGAATAAATAGGGGATATTACTGCAATGTTCTGCCACCAGAGTGCAGTACTAGCCTTTTTAGTAAACCATAGAGTAACTTATACATATAGTACTTTAACAGGTTTTTGGCTAGTTTTCAGAGATAATAAAGTATAAAGTATGACATTGATGCATCAAGGCGGTTTGTTTACAGAGGACCTACCGGGAAACGCGAATCCGAAATTTCGCTATCTGCCTCTTTATCGCTCGAATATGCAAGTGACAGAGATGTTAGATATCGAAATTTCAAAATTCTTGTTTCGCGATAGACCCTCAGAATGTGGTAGTCGCGCCCCCTTCGCAGAGTTTCGCGTAATATTCCCTATTGAATAATGTACGGAGCGGCATCTACTGCAGCAGTCAAATTTGAGACACGAATATTTTGAACACATAAACCGATAAGTAATATTTTAAAAAGTGCTTAATTACCTGGTATTGTATGTAAGATCTCGAAAGACTCGCGCAAATCGGTGCGCAGCAGAAAAATGAGCCCATTACATTGCTGGCACCCTGAAAGTAATACACTAATAAACACTAAATAATAACAAAATATTGTGTACAAGCAGCAGAACTAAATAACCGACCAGGACAACTCTAAAATCCTTTATTTAAAAGATGCAGTAAGTTTTAATGATACAGTAAATAATTAGAAAAATATACAATAACATAATTAGGTACAATAAAAAAATACAATCATTAAAAAATTAGGGTACTCTGGAGATACAGGCGTCCGTAGGCTACGAAGACTGCTCACCATCAGGCGGGCCGCATGCTTGTTTGCCACCGACGTAGTATAAAAATACCTAGTTGAGGAAACAAGGGCAAGAGCATTGTTAACTTACCAGCGCCAATAGCTCTTGATTGGAATCCACCTCATACTTGTCTCTGGCCGCAAATATGAGTGCCATGGACATGGATATAGTGTAGGTCACCATGGTTATGGTGATCGAGTCTACCGCTACTGATGGCATGAGTTCCAAAGGCGGTACAAACGGTGTGGGCAATCTGAATCATAAAATTAAAATCAGATCCTGGGAATCAAAGTAAAACTTACTTGCGTAAAATATCCAATAAATAGAAACCATCATGTTAATATTATCATGTACTCAAAGGTTAACTGGAAGATATTACTTAGGGCCACTTGCACCATTCACTAACCCGGGGTTAACCGGTTAGTTACCATACCTTTAGGCATGGAATGCCACAAATCTGTCTATCAGTAATATTGTCTTCGGTTACCGCGATAGTTACTCATGAAATAAAACCATGAAAACGGATTATAACGCGTATATTGAATTTATAATACATCCCGACGTTTAGAACCCGTTACACCGTGGTGTGTTTATCAGTATTTTCTGAAGGTACAATTTGACACTGGGTTAATGGCTAATTAATCTTTAATATGAAATTTATTGACTTACCCAGTAGGTATCTCCCCGACGAGTGCTATCCCGAACTTTTCTTTCAACCCGCTAAATTTGGTGACGAGTGTTCCGACAACGATGGCCAGCAGCTCGATGGGCACCGGCACGCGGCAGCGTTTTGCTACCCATGGCTGCAAATAAAACATGATTCTATGTGATTTTTAGGGTTCCGTACCCAAAGGGTAAAAACGGGACCCTATTACCATAGAGTAACTTATACTAGAGCGGTACTGTCATAGTAAATTTTGTAACCCCAGTAAATTCACTGCCATCTGTCGACACACTTTAAAACTAAAAATAAATATTTATAAAAATACGATAAAATGTATTTAAATATGGATAAATGATTTTTTATTTGCATTAATTATTTTTATATGATTTTGACCCATGTTCTTTCACTGGTATGCGTTAAAATTATAAATAACAAACGAAACAGTCAACGCCCTCTATACGAGTGTAGGCCAAAACTAGTGGCGCTATCTGATCGAGAATCAAATTTTCGTGATTTTCGAGGCACGTTTTTTCCTTAGACTGTATCCATCTATTACGGAGTTATATCTATCTTTGCTATTACTAAGACTCCGCTGTCCGTCTGTCTGTCGCTAGGCTGTATCTCATGAACCGTGATAGCTAGGCAGTTGAAATTTTCACAGATGATGTATTTCTGTTGCCGCTATAACAACAAATACTAAAAAGTACGGAACCCTCGGTGCGCGAGTCCCACTCGCACTTGGCCGGTTATTTTAATACAACGTGCCATTCTCAACCAAAAGGGTACTTGTCGGTTGTCAATAAGCCGCCATTTGAAATAAACCTTATCCGTTGTTACTCGACACTAGATGTCGAATGTGTCGCGACTGACAAAAAGTGTATTGCTCAACAATTTATAACTAATATTAAAAGCAGAAGGAGTTGAAAATAGAGTTTCGGTTACTCTTAGTTATAATATTAGCTGAAAATCGTTGAGCATTAGACTTTCCGTTTGCCGCGACATCTATTGTCGAGTAGCAGTACTGATAGTTCAGCTACTTGACGCTAGATGTAGACTACGAAAGTAATAGTCTTTTTGGTAACAAAACCGATGTATGGAGTGAGAACTCTGTCTTCTTAATTCTCTTACTTATTAGATTCGATTAACAAAATCCAAAGAAACGTAAAACACAGACTACAATTTTTTTTTGGTTTCGTGAAACCATTCAATCTGTGCCTTTTTAAACTCATAGATCTATTTTTCAAATTTAAAAAGCTGGTAATACGATGCGCCACCTGCGTTTTGCGCGTTTATGTTTTAAATTACCTTGAACAGCTCGTTGTTGAGGGCTATCACGAGACACACCACGAAGGAGATGGTGACGGCCGCCACGTTGGTGTTCGGCAGCGCTTTTGACACCTCTATCACTGTCTTTAACAAACAATACACATATATTAGTATAATACCATTATAGTACTTATTATATAGGTAACAATTTTTGAATCTGTCTGTCTCGTACGTTTTCTTGTGCATAGTAGGTTCTGCCATCTTGTGGGTAACTTTGTTCTGTTAAAGTCTGTGCAAAGGTTATACTGCTTTAGTTATTATTCTGAGGGTTATACGCCTATTGTCAACTCGCGTTAACAAGCGCCATCTATGGGACACTCTCTACTCTATATTGAACCCTCGATGACTTATATTCTACGCACCCACTAGGGTATGTAGTTCAAGAGAAGGCCCATAGGTGGCGCCTTAATCAATATCTAGGTTTTAAGTTAGTAATAATAAAATTGTACTCTCACTTTACGAATAGACACCATTCAATATACACGCTGTTTTCTCTCCGACTCCTGCCTGACTCCTTCGATCTCCACCCACGTGCCAACACCTATACGGACTAGGGTTTGCTCCCGGTACTGAGTTTGTATGGCGAGAACCGGGAACTCCCGGTAATACGGACTCCAAGAAATTACTCATCGGTATGGGACCAATGAGGTTTTGAGTATGGTAGGAGAAAGGCGAAGCTTATTAAATAGCATAAGGAATAGGAGAGGCAAGATGTTAGGACACCTAATACGAAACGACAACTTTTTCCTAAACATCCTGAAAGGGAAAATTGAAAAGACGAGGCAGTGGAAAGCCTAGAATCACATATCTGAGCCAAGTAAAAGAGAATGCATCGTACGAGCAAATCAAAAGACTGGCTCAGGAAAGAAAGGACTGACAATTACTCCACCGACAAGAGCAAAGGTCTTAAGTTATGCTGATGATGGGACCAATGTTAGGGATGAATGTTGATGGACGGAGAGCGGATGGTAGATCCAAAAAACGATGGATGGATTGTATGAAAGAGGATATGAGAAAGAAAGAAGTGTGCTGAGGTGACGAAAGATAGAGAATGGAAGAGCAAAACATGTTGTGCCGACGCCGACCCCACATAACCTGGGATAAGGGCAGGAAGAAGATGGGACCAATTTCGAGCCATTGTAAGAGCGTTTGCACATTGTCCGATCCGATATCGGATGTAGGAGCCTACATCCGCGTAGTCAGGCCGCGGGGGCGCGGGCGCCGTCTTAAGCGGTCACGCACACTACAACAAGCACGTTATGCCTACACATACGCACACAAACAAATATTATAATAATTAGGCTAATAATTTATTTCATATTATATTAGTAGCAGGGTAACAAATGTATATATGTATACATGGTCTAAAATAAAGTATGTTATCAGTCCGACAGCTGACGGGGGGCTCCGACATGGCTGAATTTATCGGAAGCGCCTTTCCGATATCGGATGTCGGAAGGCGCCTATGACAAAAACAGCTGCAGGAAAGTGCAATTGGCATTAAGTCCGCTTTTTTGAGTTATTTATCGTTTTTTTATGTAATAATGATTTATTAAATGCATAAATAAATACAGAGAAAAACATATAATAAATTTAAAATTTTATTTAATTCAATGAATGTTTGTTATATTTTATTTTCTCTTGATTATGACTGTATGACTTGTCAAAAGTGCTTATTTTTACCCTACTTGAAATAAATAATTTTTGAGTTTTTTTTTATTTTTTTTATATATATCTTACATTTTACTTCCTTCCGACATCCGATATCGGATCGAACAATGTGAAAACCCTGGCAACCCTAGCCAAGTAAACACATACAAAGAGATTGTCCGTGAATTTTTATCTTAAAATAATAGTAAACACTATGTAGAATCAGTGAAAGTGCAAAGGAAAACATAACCAATAAACTTACATCAGGTTATCATATTCCGATATTCAATCTCAAGCACGCACTAAACAAAAAACACAAAGGTGAGAAGCTAATTAGCCGTTACATATTAATATATTAGATACTTTAAATTCAAAATGAAGGAATAACTGTCTATTTTCAAGAAATTAACGGTACACTCCGGCGATCACTCCAATATTAATTGGCTGCATGACTGACAGTTAACACTAGTGCATGTTGTGCCAACCTACAGAAATTAACTGAGTGTTGCTACACCAGAATAGGCAGCTGGGCGTATTTAAAGATAGCTCAAACACATCTCGGAATCGAGCGCCATCTATTGACACGCCAAGAAGACTATGGCAATAACAATACAGTATTGACATCGAACTTTGTTTCAAATTAGAATAATACATAATAATCACATAAAAATGACTCCAATACCTTCAAATGCATGCTCTAGATGTAAGAAAATACTAAAAAATAAAGAATACTTAAAATGCTCAGGCTGCTTAAAAATCTTCGACCTTGAATGCACAGGAAATGTTACTCCAGCGAGGTTTAGATTAATGACGAGTAACAATAAGTTGGCCTGGAAGTGCAGAAATTGCCACGAAAATACCCAGAAAAAGGCAACCCCACCACCAATTATTTCGCACACTGAAAGCACTGTAAATAAATCACCAGATAACATAACTCAGAGAAAACGTGTTTTACCATCAAAATCGAATTCCTTTGACGTATCGCATGCCGACATTGATGATAATATATTAAGTTCCACGCTTAAAGATGAAAGTACGTACGAAAGTCCTCGGAGCCTCCCGAGCATATCTAACATGGAATCATCGCAAATAGTTGCCCTGAAAGCACAAGTTGAAAAACTTACCGTAGAATTGGCAAGCGCACATGATGAAATTACTAATCTTAATACTGAAAATCAAGACTTGAATAAAAAACTAGATGATTACAAGAAAAAAATATGCGTATATAACACGCTACTTAAAGAACACCCTCAAGGCAAATGCTCCCCTACAAAAAATATATTACAAAATCCAACATTACCTTTAACTGAAACCATTGATATTGAAACTAATAATAAAATAAAGGACCTAGAAAATGAAATACAAACTCTGAATAAAAAAATTAGGACATTGCAGATTAAATTAAGTAAGGCGTTGACTACGAATAAAGAAATCAAACAAAACTCAGATGCATTAATAAACAAAAGCGTAACTTTGTCACGCATACAACAATCAACAAGAACACTACAAAAGACCATCAAACAATTAGAAAAGGTCAGCTATAATACCAGTTCTGAAACCTATCACCCAGATCTGACAAAACATCGTCCGTCACCTGACCAAAATAATCTGCAAGAAGAAGAAGAACACGAATTAATAAATACCTTTAAGAAGCCATATAGACACAAGCCGAAGCTTTTGCTCTTGTCTGATTACCACGGATCGGACGTACTGCGTCCCCTCTCCAAATTAAGAAGGAATGATTATGATTTCTCAGCTGACATTATAAACCACGGAACAACGGAACGGGTCCTACACAACGTTCATCAAAAAATCGCAGATTTTAAGAAAAGTGACTGTTTGGTTATAATGTGCGGAGTCAGTGACTATAACATCACACCAATTAGCAAGATCATAAGACTTCTAGAAACAACTGTTAAATCTGCTACTCATACTAATGTAATTATTTGTGACATACCGTATTCCATTAATGATTATTCTGAATATTATAATAATTTTGTACATAAATTAAATTCAGCAATTCATAACAAATTTGACAGCATGCCGCATGTATGGCTACAATCTAATAGTATTTATTTAGGAAAGACAGATTACCAAAATGATGGTAACCAATTAAATTATAAAGGGAAATATAAATTAGCACAACATGTAAACAAAATACTGAAAACTGTGAATGAAAAATATTATAACAGTAATATTTTTTTATGAATAATGATAAACTAGACTGTAACAACTTATTAGAAAACAATAATAATGATATTCTAACTTATAAAAATATTTATGTGCTTCACCAGAACATCAATGGATTAATTAATAAAGCCGATTTATTATGCGTTAATCTGCAAGAACTAAACGATTCTGGTAAACAAATCGATGTAATATGTATAACTGAACACAACATGAAAGCTGGCGATGAAGTTAACCTCTCTATTCCAAATTATAAATTAGCAGCAGTCTTTACAAGAGACAACAGAAATGGAGGTTCTTGTATTTTAATACGAAACATTCACAGTTTCAATATAATATCTGAAATCACAAATACCTCGATTCCTAATATCATAGAGTGTACTGGAATTGAGTTGACAGAACATAAAATCATCATTGTCTGTGTATATAGAATACCAAAAAACAATTTAGCTACAGTAACATTGTTTTTATGCAAAATAAATGAGATCTTAAATAAGTACTGCCACACCGGGAACAAGATTGTCATTTGTGGTGACTTCAATATAGATCTACTCAAATCTACTGTACACTCGATTGACTTCAAAAACCTCTTAAGCAGTTACAACCTTAAGCTAGGAATATTACAGCCAACTAGGTTGTCCAGTCGCACTTGCATAGACAATATAATCCACAATGTTAGAGGTAGTAAAGCTGAGGTTTTAGAATTTGCTCTATCGGACCATACCGCACAATTGTTAAAATGTCCAGTAAAGAAAACATGCTCCATTCCATATTGGTTTGTAGAACAAATTGATTTATCAGACCAAAACATTATCAAATTCATAGATTGTCTACGTAATATTAGTTTTAGTGATGTATTTTCAGCAACCAATCCGAATGAAGCATTTGATAGTTTCTTTGAGATCTTTAACCTACTTTATAAATTGTGTTTTCCTAAGAAACTAAATAAAATTAACACCACTACTAAACCTAAATGGATAACAAACGGTATTAAAAATTGTTGTAAACGGAAAAGAGAATTGTTGTGGAAATATAGACTGACGCGAAAATCGGACCTAAAAGAAAAATTAACATGTTATTCCAGACATCTTAAAAGAATTATAAGCAGTGTTCAAAGATCCATACATGACAGTATCATTGAACGATCAAGGAATAAAACAAAAGCCACCTGGAAAATTATTAACCCATCTAAGGCTAGGTACCCTACTGAAAATATTAAGCAAATTATATCCAATGGAAAGGCAGTTACACATCCTAAAGATATTGCAGAGGAATTTAATAATTATTTCGTGGACCAAGTTCGTCTTGCTACTCCTCATAGTGGCACTAGCAACAAAAATAATTATAAGAAAACAATGACATACTATGCTAACTCCCTATTTATGAAGCCGACAAATTCTAATGACATAAAAATAATAATAAATTCTTTAAAAAATACAAATAGCACTGGACACGATGGTATACATACGAAAATAATAAAAAAAACATCTGACATTATCTCTCCTATACTCAGCCATATAGTAAATTTATGTATTGAGCATGGTGAGTTTCCTAGCAAACTAAAGCTATCCATTGTGAGACCTCTTTATAAAAAGGAGGATAAAGATAACATGAAGAACTACAGGCCTATTGCGTTAATCTCTGTCTTTGCCAAAATCATAGAGAAAGTTATATACAACAGTCTTTACAATTACTTTGAAAAAAAAAACTTATTTGCAAACGAACAAAAAGGGTTTCGAAAGGGAAAATCAATAAATTTAGCAATTTTCGATTTAGTACAAAAAGTTATTAATAACATGGACAAAAAAATCCCTACATGCGCTTTATATATGGACATGTCAAAAGCGTTTGACTTTGTTGACCATAATATTCTCTTAGACAAACTACATGCTTATGGAATTCGCGGTAATGTTTTCAGTCTAATCCGTTCTTACCTGAGAGATAGGAAACAAATTACACAAATCAAAAGAATATCTCCCAGTACGAAAAAAGAGGAAACCTACTCATCTAACTTTAGGAGTATTTGTTATGGGGTACCCCAGGGAAGTGTGTTGGGCCCACTATTGTTTTTAATTTACATTAACGATATGCCTAAAGCTACGGTACACCCGATGGTTCTCTTTGCAGATGATAGCACCATTATTTTTTCTGGACAAAATATAGAATCATATGAAACTGACATAAATAATACCTTAGAAACTATTATAGAATGGCTTGATAACAATAATCTTAGAATAAACCTGGACAAAACAAATATTATGACATTTAAGCAAAGAACCAAATCTACTAGTTTAAACATAGTTTATAAGGGACATAAAGTGAATGAAACGGACATAACGAAATTTCTAGGATTAAGTATAGATAATAAGTTGACATGGAAAACACAAACTGACAATATATGTAATAAATTA
Source organism: Cydia strobilella (assembly GCF_947568885.1). Lineage (NCBI taxonomy): Eukaryota > Metazoa > Arthropoda > Insecta > Lepidoptera > Tortricidae > Cydia > Cydia strobilella. The sequence goes on along the minus strand of NC_086059.1, from coordinate 12,880,411 downwards.
AGTAAATATTCATACGCGTTGTACAATTTGAAAAAAATCGCAAACGAATCGACACTTTTAACCGCCTATCATGCTTATGTCACATCTAATTTAAGATATGGTATCCTTTTTTGGGGAAACTCCACCAATAAAGAATTTGTATTTAAGGCTCAGAAGAAATGCATACGAACAATTTGCGGTGTCCAAGAAAGTGAGCCATGTAAACCATTTTTCAAGAGTCTCAAAATTCTTACATTGCCATGTTTGTATATATACGAAATGGCCAATTTTGTAAATACAAACCACAGCCTATTTAGTAAGTTTAAAAGCGTTCGCCTTCAAAACAAACTAAAGTCTATGCAAAAAGTACCAAATAAAACGGCACTTCTACAAAAAAGTATACTTGGAATGGCTCACAAAATATATAACAAGTTACCGGCGAATATAATTGCATGTAAAAACAAGAATAATGTTTTTAAAAAAAACCTAAAAGCTTTTCTTACCGAGAAAGCATATTACTCTATTTTAGAATTTTTGACTGAATTACCTAATTAAGATTTACTGCATGACATAACCCTGTTTTGACTATTATTGTTTTCTGTGATATTATGATTAGCGTGTATTTTTATTGAATTTGTATGCCAATAGGCACGACATAGTGATACTGAAATATGTATTTAACATCTTGTAACTTACCTATGTTGAACAAATAAATCTTTGAATCTTTGAATCTTTGAATCTTTAGAATGAATACCCCCTAGTTTAACGCGTAGGGCCCTAAAGCTAGATTATGAAATCAAAAAATTGCCAGACTAAAAAAAAAGTTAGTTACAGTGTTCAAGACTTGGATTTTCGACTTACAAGCACGATTTTATGGTTCCCCGACAACTTGGGTATCCTGATGCCGAACAGGTCCTTGAGCTGCGAGGCGATCACGATGAAGGCGGCGCCGGTCGTGAACCCGGACACCAGCGGCTCGGAGAGTAGGGTCGATACCGCTCCAAGTCGAAATATCCACATACAAGTCTGGAAATCGTAGGCGTCCATTAGATTTAATAGAAGACAGACATAGAACATTTTTATTCAACATCACATGAAATGGCAGAGTTAACAGATAGCGTAGTACATTTTTTTTTAAACTAAGAAATTGAGTTGCACATATCAGAGAGAAATATTCATGCGTGTTAAATAGGAGCTTGCCTCAGCATAATGTTGCAGTGTATTTACTACAACGCTGGTTTTCAGGCAGACCCTTGATACATTATCCCTTACTCGCTGTTAGTCGGAAACTAAATGGCTTAGAATTATGTTAACATGTATGTATGAGTGTAAACTATGTTTTAGAATTTGGACAGAACAATTGCTGGTATGGTGTGTAAGCTGAATTTAATAGTTACATATGTGGAGAATAGGAGGGAAATCACTTAATTATTTATCAAAATCAAAATGATGATATTTAATTTTAAAACATTAAGGGCCACTTGCGCGTTCGCAACTCGAAGTTGACCGTTTATTCAGTACAGTTTAACCATGTATGAACGGTTAAATCCGAGTTAGTTAGCTACCTACCCCAGCACTGGAACGCGCCAATGGCCCTAAGAGATAATTGACTTTTTTCTGACGCAATACTGTCCGCGCGCGAATTCCGTGCACGGCTGACGAATGTTAGGAATGTTGGGCGTCATGACAGAGTGGTGTCATTTTGTACGTACGGGCGCGGCGCACACCCCCCCACTTCCTCGACCTCCGAATGCACGGAACTGGCGCGCGGACACCAATGTCCCTTTGGTTGTACTATGTAGTAATGTAAATCTCATGCAAAAATCGTGTTCTGATGATATTGACAGCTGGTATAGATGGCACGGTAATGCACCATAATTATGTTTTGTGGTCGGATGATTGTCAAACGTCAACTTTTGTTACCGCATAATCTACATTTGCTGTCAAATTCGGAGCACGATTTGTCCTAGTCTTTACTTACTCTACTTTTAAGCAAAGATAGATATAACTCCGTAATAGATGCATAAAACGTGCCTCGAAAATCAAGAAAATTTGATTCTCGAACAGAGGGCGCCACTAGCTTTGGCCTACTCTCGTATAGAGGGCGTTGACAGTTTCGTTTGTTATTTAACAATTTTAATGCATATCAGTGAAAGGACATGGGTCAAGTCATATAAAAATAATTAATGCATATAAAAAAATCATTTATCCATATTTAAATACATTTTATCGTATTTTTATAAATCTTCATTTTTAGTTTTAAAGTGTATCGATAGATGGCAGTGAATTTTCTGTGGTTACAAAATTTACTATGACAGTACCGCTCTATCTTATTATATCCCTCTTTGTTTTGAGGTTATAAAATTTATAATCTGAAAAAAATCAGGAACAGGAAGTACCGACCTGCATAATACCGACAGTTAGACATAACACGCTGAGAACTTGCTCTGGAGTGTACTCCATTGGTCCGCTTCCTGAATCTGAAATGTTGACATAAAATATTGATACCATTTTGAAAAATTGTTAATAAAAAGCTTGTTTGTTATTCTTAGTGAAAAACAACCGTAACAGAAATTAAAAACTCATTGAATAGCTTAGAAATGTCTAAATAAGAAATCCTAAATTAAAAATATAGTTTTAAATAATTTAATTTATTAATTAGGTTCTTTGTTTTTTCAATTATTTTGCTGTCTGTATTTTCAAAGTGGGTGCAGTAAGAAAAATTTACGAGTTAATTTTTTTATACATTACTTACCTGTAACAACATTCGTTACATTTGTAATATTACTAATATTGTCCATTTCTGGCATCCTCGCGTAAGTGCTCACAACCTGGAAAAGACATTTAGAAAAACTATTATTTTATAACACTTTAACGTCGGAAAAAAGGTAAAATAATTAAATTTAATCGAGTTAGAATTTGTTTTGAATTTAAATTATTTTATCTACTTAACAAGAATTTACAAGAAGCATATAAATTATCGTGAGGAAACCTGCATACATGTGCGAAGAAATTCAAAGGTGTATGTGAAGTCCCCAATCCGCATTGGGCTAGCGTGGGGACTATAGCCCAAACCGTCTCGCGCATGAGAGGAGGCCTGTGCCCAGCAGTGGGACGTATATAGGCTGAATTATTATTATTATATGAATTATAATGAATTATTAAAGTTAAATAAGGCAATGGAAAAACCAAAAATAAAATTATAATCTGACAGTTACCCTCCCATCGAAAATGGACCAGCCAAAATGTATGAAACACCTAATTTTCTTTTTTGCGATTTCGGGGTTGGTCCCATAGTAAAAGTTGCTCAGTATAATCCCAAAACCTCCCTGGCAACACGGGAATGCACTTATTTTTAGCCACCCTGTATAATATACCTTTCCAGACATAAGACAGGCCACAGCGAAGGTCCCCAACGAGATGTGCGGTGAGGTCCCGAACAGAACGTAGATCAGAACTGGGAAGAACGCCATGTACAGACCCGCTACTGGGGCCACTTCCGCTAGCATCGCGTATGCCATTCCTGAAAAATGAAAAATGTTTTATTATCAAAAGTAAGAGGCAATGGTACGCCATTCAATTTTTCATGATCTATGACTGCTGCGAGCAATAATCGTTTAATCTCTAGGCACAGAATAAGTAATAATATTATCATACAGAACGGCCACGCGCCGCCCTGCCCCGACTCGAATTACCTCGCCCCGCGACACCAGATTGACGGCCATTTGCCGGCCGCTCAGTACTGTTTTTAAGCAACTTACTCACACAATGACGCATGACGCGTGTACAGACGTACCGTTCACACATAAAAACGCAAGTGATTTTGTTGTATAGCGTGTCCGCCCTGTGCTCTAGGCTTCTAGCGGTCCACCATACAACAAAAATTGATCAACACAGTGTGAAGATTCAGCTTCTATGGGTTACTCTAATTATTACCATAGAGTAACTTATACTAGAGCGGTACTGTCATAGTAAATTTTGTAACCCCAGTAAATTCACTGCCATCTGTCGACACACTTTAAAACTAAAAATGAAGATTTATAAAAATACGATAGAATGTATTTAAATATAGATAAATGATTTTTTTTATTTGCATTAATTATTTTTATGATTTTGACCCATGTTCTTTCACTGATATGCGTTAAAATTGTTAAATAACAAACGAAACCGTCAACGCCATCTATTCGACTGTAGGCCAAAACTAGTAGCGCCCTCTGAACGAGAATCAAATTTTCTTGATTTTCGAGGCACTTTTTTCCTTAGACTGTATCTATCTATTACGGAGTTATATCTATCTTTGTTATTACTTATACCCCAATGGAGGTACTTGCAGGTACTCTGACTTGACTGATCCTTCACGATGTGTCCTCTTTGACTGCCTCGATCCAAGTGAACGAGTCTCACGAGCCAGTCCAACTGGCTTTCGTGCCCCACTACCTAGCTACCTACCGTGTTGCCAGGTATTTTCCCAACTACCCCGTACTAATCGGGGTAACGCAATGATGTTGCCACATTATAATTTTTATTCAACTGCTATCTGTCATATAAACATAAATAAATCATGACAGCAGAAGGGAAACGGCATTCGTACTACGTAATATTTCCCCTCTGCCGAAGCATAGGCACAACTGACACAACTGTGCCTTATGGCGGTGCGTGTTGTGACTCGTCCGTACACAAAAAGAGATCGAGGTGTGCAAGATTTGTCTCTGACGTGTGTCACTTTCAATGTATTTGTGTCATCAATACATTACAGATTGGATTTTGTATGTAGTGAGTGAGAAGTTCGACTGTGTGCTCGTTTCCCCCCGCAAAAAATGGCAGAATGATTTGTACGGTAAGATATCGCTTTGGCACCTCCCTTCCGATGTGTCGGAAGCCGGTGTTGCTCGAAGATGGTACCAATGGGGAGTAATACTGCAATGTTCTACCGCCAGAGGCAGCACTTTTGCACAACATGATTCGCGACGATTGTTTGTATCGAATCTGTGGTCGAAACACGCTGTGCATGTAATTAAAAAACACAATATTTGTATAAAACTTGCAGACTTTGCACAGATGGTTTGCATCTGTTTGATTTATTTGCTTTAACACCTAGAAAACAATATTTTTATTATAAACATGCCATTCAAAAATATATTATTGTAATAACAAAGATTTATTATAAATATGACGTCCACATAATCTGGCATATAGATAGCTTAGTATGTATGTTCCTTGAACTTGTACTTCGGAAGCCAATGGGGGGAAGGATAGATATTTCTTCTGTCTTATGATGAGTGAACATTACCCTGAGGAATATGCATGACGGCAGTACTGGCTCCAGCAGTTAAATCCCCAATCGCGTACTCCTTGAGCTTGTACTTCGGAAGTCAGTCTATGAGGGGAAGGAAATATTTCGTCGTCTTATGATGAGTGTACATTACCTTGAGGGATATGCATCACATCATGACGGCAGTAGTCGCTCCAGCAGGCAACTTCCCAATCGCGTACTCCTTGAGCTTGTACTTCGGAAGTCAGTCTATGAGGGGAAGAAAATATTTCGTCGTCTTATGATGAGTGTACATTACCCTGAGGGATATGCATGACGGCAGTAGTCGCTCCAGCAGTCAAGTCCCCAATCGTGTACTCCTTGATCTTGTACTTGGGAAGCCAGTCTATTATGGGAAGGACGCCACAGATGCATTTTGCAATGCCACAGTCGCGGATGCACTTTTTGACGTGGTATTTCCCTGTAAACGATAGAAGACTGGTTTTACCCTTGCTTCAAAAATCAATTTTAAACTGAAATCATCTATCAATAAATTTTAATGTTTTTAAGTACACAACTATATTCCGGCCTCGGCCAGCGGAGGGCTTGGTCACTTTTTCATCAGTATGAGATATCTATTTCAGGTTATGGTTGTTTTTTGGCTAGATTTAATTGTGTGTAATAGATTTCAAATATTACTTTGTAACATTATTGGTAAACTGAAATAGATGTCATATACGAAAGGAAAGGTGACCAAGACCTCCAGTACCCAAGGCTGGGATCGAACCAGCGTGTGCCGCATCCCCGGCAGACGACATTACCTTAGTAGCCAACCAAATGACGGTCGAAATTTTTTTGCCAACTCTATGGTAGAACAGTGTTTGCTCGTATGTGATTTTTACACATTATTATTAACGAAAACGGGATTTATCGCCACATCTCTACTTCTCTAGTGTGTAAAACGTTCAAGTTGATAAACAAAACCAAGTGCGCGTAGTTCGAATAACTCGCGCAGCATATCACAGTCTTTGAAACGTTGGAGGTAATTTTAAAACTGAAATATAAGCGATTAAATAGCAATAGGTATTGTTGGTGGTTGGCAACTTACATGGTCGAACAGGCTCGTGGTAGTCTGCGTCTTCGTTCAGCGCGTCCTGTTGGTACACACGTCGCACGACGTTGAACTGTTGGCTTGGACGCACTCGTGCCCTGGGAAAAAAAAAACAAAAATAATCACAATGGGAACTCGGCAACATAGGGAATTTAGGGAACCTGTAAGGCGAGAATCGGGAATTCCTGGTCCCAGTAGGATTGTTCTTGTTTCGTTTTATGCAGCGAAAATTCCTAACCATGACATTACTTAAAAGTAGTTACTTAAAAAAAAAAAATTCATTTATTTCGGACAATTCGGAATCCATATACAATTTAACATATCAAATATTAAAATTAAAATTAAAATTAAAATTAAAATTAAAATTAAAATTAAAATACAATCAACTTTAAAAAAAATTAGATATAAAATTCAAAATTAGAGTTAAAATTATAGTATTGTTTAAATATAAAATTACAATTAAAATAGAATTAAAATAAATAATTAAATTAATTTTTTTAAATTGATTGGATAAAATGAACCAATTAAATTAAATTAAATTACACATCATTGAATTAAATGTAATGTAATTAAAAGTAATGTCATTACAGATATAGTGCACAATTATTTTCCAACAATGTTTCAAATTGGAAAGAAAAAGATTGGGCCATGCAGGTTCTGCCAGCAGTCAGAGGAGACTGCTATGCACATTCTTAGTTCCTGTGGACTGTGGTAATCTGTTAAACAAAAACCTCCTTTTATGCGAGCGGTCCGCATATTGTGTACCATTGTCTGACAATGGCACGCGCCGTAGCACGAGCTCAGACTCAATGGTACAGTCGCCATCAGATATATCGGAGCGGCCGAGGTGCTCAAAAATATCTGAACACGCACTCTAACGCCTTGACAATAGAGGCGTGTTCACATATTTGTGAGCGCCTTAGGCGCTCCGATATATCTGATGGCGACTGTACACAATGGGCACGCGCACGCATAAAAGGAACAAAGGCTTTTGTTTAACAGATTAGAGTCTTTGGCGAAAAAATCATTTGAGAAGATGCAGAGTATATCAGGTTAGTGTCAAGCTCGTGGTGAGGCTATAGCTAAACTTGGTGTTGAACATAGACATAGTATACGCGCCACCGAGCGACCGGGGGTAAGAGAAAGAATATTCATATAAAATTTATTTCTCTTTCACTCTTATAAATTTCGGTATTTCGCCATCGCCTCCTACCTATGACGCCACCCGGTCGGTGATAAGGACAAAGCATGGCACTATTTTCTCTTTCCTCTTATAGGAATTGCAATAAGACTATTTTTCTCTATCAAAGAGTGTCAGGCCCTTGGTGTTGAGGTAACTTGCCATTCATTGTCGCAATCCTGTAAGAGCGGCTCTCTCTCCCCGAGACGGGTCAGATCCGACTCGAAGAATATAAACGTTTTTCTCATACGCATTATTCAACTCTATTCAAAATACACAGGTATCAAAAAACGGGCATTACGTCGATGTTATTAGGAAATCCGTGAACATACAAATTATATGAGTAGCTAATTTTCTAATCACTGAACCGATTTATGCTGAATTTATGCGAAAAACACAACACTAACGAAGGATTTAATGTGAACTTTTCATATAAACGGAAATTATTGCTTGATTTTATTTTATTTATCACTAAAAAGAAACACTGAAAGATCATATAAAAATTAGGCACCATCAATTTATGTTTACTGTTTATAGTTATGCCAACTTTTCTCGGCAAATAAGAAAATCTTGTTTAACCCGGGAGGAACCGCCTCGCGGACAATTAACGTCATTTAAATTTGGAATTTGATTAATTAAAATAAAATCGAAATTCCTTCAACTCAAAAATGCAACTCAATGCCACTTGAAAGGATAAAGTTTGTCCAAAAATAAGTCACACAAGATTTTTTCCTTCTTAGTATTTTGAACTATCACGAGACTTCTGTTTTTTAACTTCACTTGATGTAACACTTAAAATTTCACTAGACTTATATCTCTCTAAAAATCTCTAAAATTTCACGTCAGTTTTTTCGAATAAATCCAATAATCCGGGCACATTTTCAGTTTCTCGTTTATTTAATTTGACTAGTATTTTGCGGGCAAAGTTACTCGATTTATAAGAAAGTCCGTGTGTAACTGGGGCAGATTTGGTGTGCTACTGGTCAGTAAGGCAGCGTGATAACGCAACGTCGTGGATGGGCGAACAACTGTTGGTCCACCGATTACAGTTTAGATAAAGGTCAAATGTTATTAAATTGGGGAAATTGGGGATTGACGAGATATTTGCAAATTAAACTGTTTTTACAAAATTATCTTATGTAACTTTACCAGAACTTTACACATTAATGATGACATTTTTATTACCTACTTTATCTGTACTTATTTTTTTATTATCAGAGCGCTGGTGGCCTAGCGGTAAGAGCGTGCGACTTGCAATCCGGAGGTCGCGGGTTCAAACCCCGGCTCGTACCGATGAGTTTTTCGGAACGTATGTACGAAATATCATTTGATATTTACCAGTCGCTTTTCGGTGAAGGAAAACATCGTGAGGAAACCGGACTAATCCCGACAAGGCCTAGTTTCCCCTCTGGGTTGGACGGTCAGATGGCAGTCGCTTTCGTAAAAACTAGTGCCTACGCCAATTCTTGGGATTAGTTGCCAAGCGGACCCCAGGCTCCCATGGAGCCGTGGCAAAATGCCGGGACAACGCGAGGAAGATGATCTGTACTTATTTTTTTGTTTTTTGTTTTAAGTGTATTTTTGGAATTTTATCTCTTGACATGTCCCGCTATTATTTATGTGCATGTATTAGTTTATAAGATTTTTCTAACACAATATCATATTGTTATAGAAATAAATAAATGAAATGAATGAAAAATAATGTAAAAACATTAAGTTAAAACGAAATCTTTTTTAATATGCGATTAATTGCTGTTTGATTGCATATACGTATTATTTATTTATTTAGTAAAATAAAGATAATTATTAATATAATCAAAGCCCCGCAAAACTCGATCAATAAAGAGTTTGACTGTGGGGTCATCCTTAGTTACATATATTAATTATATTATGTACTTAACTTATTAACTAACTTAATTATTACTACAAAATATTGTGGTAGTGTTTTTAAATTTTAACAATATTATTGAATTTTAATTTTTAACAAGCAGAAACGACTGCGAACGATGCTATTAAGCTTCGATTAAATTTAAAAGTGGAAAAATTACTCCCTTGGGTGAGACTTGAACTCACAGCCTCAACACGGGACACGGTAGTTGAAGTCTCAACCAAGGCAGTATTTTGCCGCTTTTAAATTTTATTATAAAATTTTAATTTTAGGTATGTTGAGATGGTTTGGACACGTGGAAAGAATGAGTGAAAGAAGGCTAACAAAGAGAGTGTATAAGGGAGAAGTAGAAACGGGAGTTGGAAGGGGTAGACCTCGGCGGACTTTCTCTGATCAGATCGGGGAAATCCTGAAGAAAGGCCAGGTCAAGAATAAAAGAAGAATAAAGATCATTTATTTTCGGCTAAAGGTTACAGACATTCCAGGGGTCTCCGCACTAGGCAGTGCCTGTATCGCGGGGAACCAATTATAATTTAAATATCAGACTTTGTTACAATTAAAACTACAAACTAAGGCTTAATCTAGACACAATATTGAAACTAAATTTTGTTAAATATGGCTTCTGTCTCGGCATAATTTTGTGAGTGCAGCAGTTTGAAAAGCAGTTTTTTCGCTTCCATTTGTGTGCAATCCCTGAGGTTACATAGTTTATTTATAGCATTGTATGTAGACGCCCTGATGCGTTCCCCAAAACGTTTGCCAAAAGCTGAATTTACTCTTGGAACGGGTAAATTGAAGACGCGTTTTTTTGATAATATATTATACTCCTTTGATACACCCTAAACCGGCGAGCGTGTATGAGGAATGTTATGAAAGTGAAGGAAGCGAAGGTATGTCAGGATCGTAACAAGTGGAAATCCGTGGTCTCTGCCTACCCCTCCAGGAAAAAGGCGTGATTATATGTATGTATGTATGTATGTATAACATTTTATTTTGTTTATATTAGCATTTGTTAATTTCACTGACTAGTATCATGATGGAAGCCTGTTCGTACAAACTGGCAAAAACCGATGCCTACATTTTTAGAACGGATAATGTGGCGTAATATACAGAGAGACAAAACTAGTTATACAACAGGGGCCCGTTTCCAAAAGCTTGTAACTTGTAATACAAGCGGATGTCACTTTTAGACAGCTTTTGTTAGAAAGGGGGCCCGTTTATCAAAAGCTTGTGACTTGTAATAAAAGTGGATGTCCCTTTTTGATAGCTTTTGTTAGAAAGAGACTTCCACTTGTATTACAAGCTACAAGCTTTTGATAAACGGGCCCGGGACTTCCACTTGTATTACAAGCTACAAGCTTTTGAGAAACGGGCCCTCTTAGAGATTTATTTTGAATATTAATGTTTCTGTAACTACAAAAACTTAACAAAATAAAAAAATGTTAATGTTATAAAAATGTAACGTAATTAACGTAATTTTTATAGTATAGGTACATATTACTATATGGTGCTACGTTACCGCACCAGTGCGTTAATTAGCACTTTTCATGTCGAAAATTTAAAGGGCCACAAGATCAAAATTCTTTTCGTTGTCTTGTTTTTTGTCCCCAAAAAAATGTGACGGAGTGGAGCTTTTTGTATGGGGTAAATTCAGTTTTTATTTTTCTCAAGAGAATTATAATTTACAGCTAGAAAGACATGCAATAGCACTCAACTTTTTTTATTTATTTGATAAAAAACAAAAATGAAGTTACTGAGGTGGATGTGCGGCGTTACCAGGCTCGACAAAATCCGCAACGAATACGTGCGAGGCAGCCTGGGCGTGCGTGACATCGCCGACAAAATGCAAGAGAGTAGGCTGCGATGGTATGGCCACGTAAGGAGGAGACCACCAGACTACGTTGGAAATTTGGCACTGCGACTTTCCATCCCCGGTAAAAGAGGCAGAGGTAAACCGAAAACAAGATGGAAAGACGTAGTGCTAAAAGATATGATTGGGTGCAAAGTGTCCGAAGACGACGTCGGGGATAGGGCGAAGTGGAAGCGAAAGATTCGGAAAGCTGACCCCATCACCATGTGGGATATATAGCTTGGAAGAGAGAGAGAGGATTAGTGTCAATTATAGCATATGTTCTGTTCTTATAGGAATCATTAAAAAACGATTTTGCTCAAAAATGGACATGGCACAAACGTATTTCTCAGCCAACGAAATAATGATTTCGTTTCGTCAGAGGGTTGCAGATCCCTGGCTTTATCTGGAAATGCTCCATTTACCCAGTCATGTGATTCCGTATCAACAAATATTACAAATATAAATAAGTCATTAGGTAGTAATATCACTATTATATTGATGGCAGCTAACCTTTGCGACTATTGCGATTACAAGGGCATTGACCAGGGGCCTGTTTCTTTTGTTAGAAAGGGACTTCCACTATATTTAAGCTATAGTTGGTCAAGCAAATATTGTCAGTAAATAAGGCGGCAAATTAAAAAAAAATTAAAAAAGGGTTATCGTCCCATAGAATTTTTTAATTTCGCGCCTTTTTCTACTGACAAGATTTGCTTGACCAACTATAAATACCTTGAATAGACAAAGGCGTAAAGTTAGTGTACGTCAGTATCTATTAAGACCGGCCAAGTGCGAGTCGGACTCCCGCACGAAGGGTTCCGTACCATTACGGAAAAAAAAACAGCAAAAAAAATCACGTTTGTTGTATGGGAGCCCCATTTAAATATTTATATTATTTTGTTTTTAGTATTTGTTGTTATAGCGGCAACAGAAATACATCATCTGTGAAAATTTCTACTGTCTAGCTATCACGGTTCCTGAGATACAGCCTGGTGACAGACAGACAGACGGACAGCGGAGTCTTAGTAATAGGGTCCCGTTTTTATCCTTTGGGTACGGAACCCCAAAAACTAGGTTTTAGGTACAGTTGACAACACATATAAACTTTTTAAATATCCCGCCATTCGAACGCGACGTCAAAATCTCACGCTGTTTTCACTCGAGCTGTCAACATTCATCGAGCGTGATCTCATGGTAGCGCATCGTGAGTTTGTCGATAATGTCAAACGTCAACGAAGCGTGCCAGTGACGTACACTGATTTATCGACAAAACTTTTATCGATAAATGAATAAATTAGATAAGAACTGTGGTTATTCTTCTATACAGATAACTTATTTAAAGGACATTGTACCTGGATGTAGGCATTATCTGTTGTAGCAACTGTCGTTTACTAAAGAAATAAATAAAATATATAGCTCCTATTAATAATTTAATTTATGTATTTGCTTGACACAGTGAACTAATTAATATTACTGTTGGAACAATAGGATATGTTCCAGTTCCAAAGGCATAAGGCGGTAACCGCCTTAGTAAATAAACGGGTAATACTCATGTAGAAACCTACTTAAAAATACATATCCATACTAATCCATACTAATATTATAAATGCGAAAGTCTGTCTGTCTGTGTGTTACCTCTTCAAGCTTAAACCGCTGAACCGATTTAGTTGAAATTTGGTATACAGATAGTTTGAGTCCCGGGGAAGGACATAGGATACTTTTTATCCCAGAACTCACCCCTCAAGGGGGTGAAAAGGGGGGTGGAAATTTGTATGGGGAATCAATAACCGCTGAACCGATTTAGATGAAACTTGGTATGGGGATAGTTTGAGCTGTGGGAAAGGATATAGAATAACTTTAATCCCCGAAATCATCCCTTAAGGGTGTAAAAAATGGGGTGTATATAGTGTGGACCAATTTGGGGGTGAAAAAAGGGTGGATTAAAAAGCAGATTTGTTTAAGAATTAAGGTATCCAAATTACTAATTCCACGCAGACGTAGTCGCGGGCAAAAGCTAGTTTTATAAATGCGAAAGTGTGTCTGTCTGTCTGTTACCTCTTCACGCTTAAACCGTTAAACCGATTTAGTTGAAATTTGGTATAGAGATAGTTTGAGTCCCGGGGAAGGACATAGGGTAGTTTTTATCCCAGAAATCATCCTTTAAGGGGGTGAAAAGGGGGGTGGAAGTTTGTATGGGAAATTGATAAAAAGCAGATTGGATAAAAAATAAGCTACCCAAATTACTAACTCCACGCAGACGAAGTCGCAGGCAAAAGCTAGTTTAAAATATTATAAGTATAATAGTTCACAATATTTAGTATTTACGTATTTTTGTACCGAGACTTTGGACGTCCTAAGTAAGACCAATAAGTAAGTAAAAAAGGGGGGGTGGAGGGGTAGGTACGCTCAGGTATGCGACGCTGGGCTATTGGCCTACACCTCAAGTCCATCATACACGTCCCCGTCGTCCCTGTATCTGCCGCCGCGGATCAGGGACGAGCTCACCCAGGGTTACATTTGTGGGTGGGCCGTCTCCCCCGGGCAATGCTAGTGGTCGTAACGGGCGTCGCTACATTTACCAACATACCCCGGACCACTAGTAGCCAAGTATGAGGGCCCCGCCTGGTGTGGGCCACGCCAAGTGATGTGGCATCCCCACCCGCCAGGTGTTCCTTTCCTTACCCTAGAATTCCCGTCTGTAATCCCATGCTCCAAAACGTCATTTCCTGTCTGTTATTTCCGTCTTATCTTCCCTTCTCCTAGGGTTTGCAGTCCGGAGCCTGAATGTGCGGAATTCCTCCGCACATTTGGGACCCGGAATGCAAACCCTAGGCTTCCTTTCACACCATTACTCCTACTCCACTCCAAGAGGAGACAACCTCTTTAAAAAACCCCAAACTAAGGTCGAACAATCGTGCCGAGAGATGCGTGGCTGAGGGGGAGCTCAGCCGCTAACGATGACCCTCGATACCGGGCAACCTCGAGGTGTATTTTGCCTTGTTCCAGCAAGCGGGGCTCTGCTGGCAACCGACACTTTTTTCCCTAGCTTCTCGTGGGATTTGTATGGAGAATAACAATAAAAAATCTGAAGGTACCCTGGAAGACCTATGCCAGGAACTAATGCCCCTGATGGTAGGCGCGGAAAACTCTGCCCAAACATCGGAGCAAGCCATGGAGGGAGTGGAGAGCGCCGACACGGTTGAAAGGAGCGATACCCATCGCCCAAGCAACCTAACGAAGGCTCCCAACCCTGAGACACGCAAGTCCGTCAAGAAATTGACGGGCTCAGCGAAGGGCCGCTATAAAGCTCTTAGAGGACTAGGAGTTGCGCATGAGGAGGCGCTACAACTGTCCGCAAAGGGTTTCGCGGAGCTTAAAAAAATGGGGTACAAGTTCGGGTCCACACATTCCAGGCCCGAGCCAAAATCGGCCAAACGGCCGCGCTCGGAGGAAAAATCACCACAGGGTAACATGTGCAAGAACCCAAGGGTGACTGTGACTCCCCCAACCCAACCCCAACCCTCACAACCCTACAACGAGGTCCTCAGCCAAGTCCGAGTCGGAATCAAGGACTCCAAGCCGATGAGTGTCGCGCAACTGGAGTCCCTCTGCAATACCATCTTGCAAAAGATTGCGACCCTGGAGATGGACGAGGGACCAAAGTTCAAGGGTTACTCATACAAGCCAGGCTGGTTACTCATCACCTGTAGTGACCAAAGGTCAAAAGCCTGGCTTGAACTAATAACACCATCCCTAAAACCATGGCCGGAAGCCAATCTCGGGGTTATCCCTGAAAATGAGCTTCCCAAGCCTAATATAGGGATGGTGTTCATCCCAGAGATAGACGACTCCAAGGTAAAGCAGTCGCTATCTCTGCTCTATGCACAGAACCAGGGGCTGTACACAGAGCACTGGAAGATTCTCCACACCAAAGTCGAGAAGAGTGGGGCTATGGTAACCCTATCTCTGGACGACATGTCGGTGGAGAATCTACAAAAAAAGGGCCTAAAGGCAAACTTAGGTTTCCGGGAGGTCCAGTTTCGGCTAAAGGGCCAACCAAAAACCCAACAGACCGAAACTCAACCTTCCCTAGACCCACCACCGCAGGATGCAAACCCTAACCCACCCAACACCTTATCCCAAACGCCTGCCCGAAAGGTGCCTTCAGGTCCAAAACGGGCGGCTCCTTCGACACCCAATCCCAAACCAGGATCATCGGGCGCGCAGCGGTTTCTCGCCAACCGGGGAGGCCATAGGGGCAACAACCGCCCAAGGGGTAAAGGGGACAGAGGAGGCTACCAAGGGCGCACCAGTGCCCACCGCGGTGGCAAATAAACACGACGCATTCGGGGGTAGGGGGGTGATGTTCCTTCAGGCCAATCTCCACCACGCCATAGCGGCCACAGCGGTCGTTGAAAAGCTTTTTGGCGAAAATGGCCTGGACATCGCTCTCATTCAAGAACCATGGATCAACACCAAGTCCATGGCACCAGGACTGAACAGGGCAGGAAAGGTACTGATCTACGAAAAAGGTGCCAAACCGAGAGCCTGCATCGTATTTCACAAAAATATTAACTTCTTGCCTGTTACAGAACTATGCAGTGAAGACCAAGTAGCTGCCTACGTCGATCTCAAAGGGAGAGGAGCACGCAAGGTAATAGTCTGCTCCGCCTACCTGCCCGGAGAGAAGCAAGATCCCACAGAAGAACTGACTAAAGTGCTAGAGTACGCTCAGGCACAAAAGGCGGAACTTATTGTGGGATGTGACGCCAACGCCCACCACACCATCTGGGGGAGCACTGGAATCAACAAAAGGGGTGAGTTACTATCCCAATTTATCTTTACTAATTGCCTGCACTTGTTGAATAAGGGCAATACGCCCACCTTCGTAACTAGAGCTAGGCAAGAAGTATTAGATATA
The DNA here is from genome assembly GCF_947568885.1 of Cydia strobilella. Classification (NCBI taxonomy): domain Eukaryota; kingdom Metazoa; phylum Arthropoda; class Insecta; order Lepidoptera; family Tortricidae; genus Cydia; species Cydia strobilella. The sequence continues at coordinate 12,864,232 of NC_086059.1, read as the reverse complement.
ACCTTCGCTACTGAAAAGGCGGCGAGCTGCCTAGCCGACTGGCGTGTCAGCAGCGAAAATTCAATGTCGGACCATAGACATATTTTGTTCAGGGTAAAAGGCTCTCTAGATAGGGAACCACTTACGCGTAGAAATCCAAAAGAAACGTCTTGGGAAGCCTACAAGGCCGACCTCGAATACCGTCTAAAGGATGTCCCAAAATATGTCAAAACCCCAGATTCTCTCAACTTGGCAGTTAATTTAATATCTGAAGGCATACGTAGGGCCTACGAACAAAGCTGCCCACTGAAAGAGTCAAAAACTACTAACACAACGACGTGGTGGAACAAAAGGCTAGAAAATCTCCGTAGGTCCACACGTCGCATATTCAATCACTCGACCACACCGAATGAATGGGAAAGGTGTGGTAGAGCGCTGACTGAATATAATAAACAAATCAGGAAAGCAAAAAGAAGGTCATGGAGGAAGTTCTGTGAAGAGATTGCCCAAACTCATAAAGGAGCGAGAATTCACAAAATACTCTCCAAGACACCAACCAACTATCTCGGTCTTCTTAAAAGACCAGATGGCACATTTACGAACACAGAAGAGGAAACTCTGGACTTGCTCAGAAGCACCCACTTCCCCGGTTCGTACTCAACCAGTAACACACAACTTTGCGCCCAAAGGAATTCTCGAAACCACAGGGCAAGCAATATCGACTGGAATTTGGCAACTAACATTTTCAGACCAAACAAAATTAGATGGGCATTGGATAAATTTAAACCATTTAAATCGGCAGGAGAAGATGGAGTATTTCCGGCGCTTTTACAGCAAGGACAGGAACTCCTCCTCCCGCATCTGGCCAGAATATTCCGAGCAAGTTTTGCATAGGGAATTATACCAGATGAATGGACTAGGGTCAAGGTACGCTTCATACCAAAAGCAGGGAAAAAGGACTATTCACAACCTAAATCCTTCAGACCTATTAGTCTAACATCGTTCCTACTCAAAACGATGGAAAGAATCATTGATCAACACATTAGAGCGAAATACCTGGTGGATAGACCACTAAGTGTAAACCAACATGCTTACCAAAAGGGGAAATCTACGGAGACTGCCCTACTCGACCTGGTTGACAAGGTGCAGAAAACCCTAGAGGAAAAGCAAACCGCTCTATGTGCGTTCCTTGATGTCGAGGGTGCTTTCGACAATACGCCCACAGAGACCATACTCAATGGTATGAATTCAAAGGGAGTAGACGAAACCACCACCAGATGGGTACATAGCATGCTCTCGAACAGAGTAGCCACTCTGACCCTCAATACCATAGAGCATGAATTTTATACCACAAAAGGGTGTCCACAAGGAGGCGTTCTATCCCCACTATTATGGACCCTAGCAGTGGACCAACTTCTTGCAATTATGTCAGGCCATGACTATGACACACAGGGATATGCCGACGACCTGGTAGTCATTGTCAAGGCCTCCACACGATTTCCAACCTAATGCAAGGAGCTCTAAACACTATATTCAAATGGTGTAGAGAAAATGACTTGTCCATTAATCCGAGCAAGACTGTAATAGTACCATTCACAAGGAAACGAAAGCTGGAAAAGCTTACACAACCAAGACTTAATGGACAAATAATACCGTTCTCAGAAGAGGTCAAGTATCTAGGGGTCACTTTCGACCAAAAGTTAACTTGGAACCCTCACTTGAGAAATATTATACAAAAAGCAAAAATGGCCATGTGGTCATGCTGTCGAATGGCAGGAGCAAGATGGGGCATAAGACCCCAAATTGCTATGTGGTTGTACACAGCGGTAGTGAGGCCCATTATCACCTATGCCTCCGCAGTCTGGTGTAACAAAACCAGCCAAAAGACGGCGATAGATACTCTAAACAGCCTGCAACACACGGCTTGTTTAACCGCAACAGGCGCCTTCTCCACGACACCGGGAGCGGCCCTAGACGCACTGCTGGACATTACACCACTCCACCTGCACGTGCAAAAGGAGGCCAAGCAGTGCGTCTACAGAATATGCACGCTAAACAGGCCAAAATGGCGCTCTCAAGCACTAACCAAACTAAAGGCCTGGGTATTTGCAAATAGAACCCTTAGCATGCCCACTGATGACACGCACACCGAATGTCATTTTACCAAACTGTACACAGTAGAAATCCCTCCTAGAGACAAATGGACCAACGACCAAATGTACGTCGAAGAGGGAAGCCATATTTGGTACACGGATGGTTCCAAGAAAGGCAATGATGTAGGATGTGGGATCTATGGTGAGAGACCTAAGCTCAGAGCTAGCGTCAGCATGGGCACACAGGCATCAATCTTCCAGGCAGAAGTCTTCGCCATCAACAAATGTGCGGAGCTTAACCTGGATAGAAACCTAAGACACCATCATATCTACATCAACTCAGACAGCCAGGCTGCTCTGCTGGCACTAGATTCCCTCGAGTCAAACTCAAAACTAGTCCAGAACTGTAAAACAAACCTAAATGCACTGGCTAACTCCAACAAAGTCATACTTAGATGGGTACCAGGGCACTCCGACATTAACGGAAACGAAGAAGCGGACGAACTTGCTAGAAAGGGCGCAGACACACCCCTGGTCGGCCCAGAACCGTTCTGTGGAATCACAAAACGGGATGCATACTCTCTGCTCAGCAACATAGAAAAAACGAGAGCAATCGATTGGTGGAAGTTCGTCAAAGGACAAGAACACTCGAAAGCTCTAATCAAAGGGTTCAATGGCAAAACTGCTAAGGAGCTTCTAAGGCTCAAAAGATATAAAACCTGCGCAGTGACTAGAATATTGACTGGACACTGTAAGTTGAACAAACACATGTTCCGAATTGGGAAGAAACAGGATGCGACATGCAGGTTCTGCCAGGAATCAGAGGAGACTGCAATGCACATTCTCTGTTCCTGTGGACCACTAATGTCAAAAAGAAGTATCCACTTAGGGCGGCACATACTGCAACCCTATGAGGTACAGAACATTACGGCCCAAAGAATCTGGAATTTTCTGGACTCAACGGGCATTAGTAACGAACTTTAAAGGGCCGTCACAATAGATCACTGCTTGGTCGACGTGACACTCACAGGCCCACAACACCCCAACAATAAATAATAAAAAGTAATTAAACCCGGAACAACTTGAATAGATAAGCCACCGATAACCGTTTGCCACATAAATCCTGACATTTCTTGTAACAGAGATTTGGCGTAGCTTTCGACTTTCGACGAACCGGCGGCGCGCTGCGCTCTGCGGTGGGTCATTCCTAAAAATCCTGACACTTGCCGCTGAAGTAATTTCCATAATGGGCATATTGACAATATCCAGGGAGGAAAATGAGGACTGTGTTTGTATTTGTATGGAGAAGTGATCGTCCCCTTTCCTATAAATGAACAAAGAAAGCACGTGCTCACGGGAAGCATCACGTGAACGATCAGACGATCACAGTATAAAAACGTGTGCGCACTTATAGATAATACGTAATACGTACCAATATCGGGCGGTGCACTTCACATTATAGATTGAGACGAGATAAAAAAGTTTCCGACTTATTGATTGTTTTATTGGAAAAATACTTACCTATACAAATTTCAAAAAATCTATTCAACTACGTTGGAAATTTGGAATGTTTTCTCAAGTCGAAGTAAATCGTACTGTCGTAATATCGGTACTTCGAGGGTCAGGTCTATTCCCATTTGACCCCGCCTCGTGTATGGCGGCGGTCAAGTTAGGCGATGACACATGGGAATACACTGAGGGTCAGCGCCCTCATTTGACATTTAGAGGAAGTGTCCGCAGGCTACACCAACCGCTCGCGGCTAGGCGATCCCCGTGAAAAAGGGACCGTGGTGCGTATTTGTGAAGATCGTTCATCATATTCCTCGCGTTGTCCCGGCATTTTGCCACGGCTCATGTGGGAGCCTGGGGTACGCTTGGCAACTAACCCCAAGAATTGGCGTAGGCACTAGTTTTTACGAAAGCGACTGCCATATGACCTTCCAACCCAGAGGGTAAACTAGGACTAGGACCTATTGGGATCAGTCCGGTTTCCTCACGATGTTTTCCTTCACCGAAAAGCGACTGGTAAATATCAAATGATATTTTGTACATAAGTTCCGAAAACGTCATTGGTACAAGCCGGGGTTTGAACCCGCGACCTCCGGATTTCAAGTCGCACGCTCTTACCGCTAGGCCACCAGCGCGTAAGTGGAGTGTATTTGTAAAATATCCCTTTAAGTTAAGAACGACACATTATTTTACTCACCATCCATTTTTTTCGGGATTCAATTCCTCTTTTTCTTCATCTTTGCTAGGGCGATTGCCGTTTCTCATTTTGTCTTGATTTATTCAAATATAAATACTTTTCTTCTATTTACGCACATCAGTATCACTATATATTAACTAGCACACACTGGGTTTAGTTAGTTCTGTGTTATACGTCTTTAAGCGATGCGTATTCTGAATTTAATAAATAATGATAATATTAATGGAAGCTGAGTTTAGTAAGGATAAAATATATATAAAATAGCCTTGATACATGATTGGTATATAGCGCTTATAGCGTGTATGTTTATTACGACCACATGTTCTAACTCTTCTAAAGGGGACCACTGACTATCAGTCCGCCGGACGATATCGGCCTGTCAGTTGTTCGGAAATGTCAAATTTTTGTTTTAACTTGCAGGCCGATATCGTCCGGCGGACTGATAGTCAGTGGGCCCCTTAAGAGTAGTTAATACAAATCTTAATGGTATGTATGTTTTATTTTAAATGTACGGCTTTTATTTTACTTTATAAAATTATTCAGCACGCAGTGTATCACTACTACATATCAACTGTCATAATTTTATTGATGGCTAGATAAGTAGATACGTAAAAATGAACCAAGAAAAGTCTGCAACGATTTTGATAGTACACGCAGTGCAAATTTTATTTTAAACTTCAAACTTCTATGACATTATATCGTATAAATAACACTTGCACTGCGTGTGCTATCAAAATCGTTGCATTGCAGACTTATCTTGGTCTTACTCGTACTACGTAATACACGGCCGCTCAAAAAAAAAAAAAAATTATGCTCTGGCAGTTAACATTTTTTTTTTATTAAACATTGTTTCATAATATTGTCTTCGGTTACCGCGATAGTTACTCATGAAATAAAACTATGAAAACGGATTATATCGCGTATATTGAATTTATAATACATCCCATACATACATACATACATTTAGTGTTGTAAACATTGTTTCATATCAGTTAAAACTCGCTTGTAGTTATATAAAAAATACACGCTGTATAAAAACTATGTTTTTTTCAGTAATTCTTTTCAGCTTCTAATTTCAGATATGACCTCCACATATTTGAATGACACTTCAAAATTATTATAGTTACATTTACATACGAGTAGCAATTAGGCTCGCTACAGCAGTACCTATAGCGAGTTTGTGCGTAACTACCGTTATCAAAATATCTGCCATTGCCAGTGAATACTTTATTAAATAACATTTACAGTCGGGTCCATCGCGATTTTTTTTTATACTACGTCGGTGGCAAACTATGTACAGTATGTACGCCTGCAACTCCAGAGAATTTATTTTGTTACCTTTATTTACCGACATTTCGACAAAGGTTTCACTGGTCGTGGTCGCGGCTAAAGGGGCCCACCCATTACCAGTCCGCCGGACGATATCGGCCTGTCAGTTGTTCGGAACTGTCAAATTTTGGTTCTAACTGACAGGCTGATATCGTCCGGCGAACTGGTAATGGGTGGGCCCCTTAACTGACGTCCCAGCAAAATGTCAAAACATAGATTTGTGTGACTACTCGACGAAAAGTGTATGAAAAAGTCGGGTCGTCGGGCAGTCACACAAATCTCTGTTTTGACATTTTGCTGGGACGTTAGTTAGCCGCGACCACGACCATTGAAACCTGTGTTGAAACGTCGGTAAATAAAGGTAACAAAATAAAATCGCGATAGACCTGATTCTAAATGTGATTTAATATGTGTTTAGTCCGACGCTCTCACCACTGGCTACCAGCGATTTGTTAAATATTAATTTACAATTAATATTTTGTAAAAAATAAATTTTCAAGCGTCAAGTGTGACTGGATCTCAAGGAAAATAATTTTTCGACTCTTCTTCCAAATCTAGGGGCCGCTAGAGTCAAATACCTAATCATAATTTAATAAGTTAATAACGTTAAAAAATAGTTGATGAGTTAGACCGAGAAGAGTTCGCAACGATTTTGATAGCATACAAGCATACGCAGTGCAAGTCTTATTTACACTTCATAATTACATAGAAGTTTGACGTTTAAAATAACACTTGCACTGCGTGTGCTATCAAAATCGTTGCAGACTTATCTTGGTCTAACTCTAGAATAAATTCGCCACTGCTCGAGTGCGACTGATTGTGTGGTTTATATTTATATTTAAGTTTAGAAATATTTATGTTTAGTGGTGAATATGTACATACTGTACATAGCATAATAAAGTTTATTTCATTTGTTCCTGTTTTGTTCATTGATGAAAATATTTGTCTAAAAGAAGGTCAGAATTATCTGCACTATTTTTCAATTGGCTAAGACTAATTTCATACCTATTTTTCTAGAAATAAAGGACAATATTATATGAAATATTGGTATGTATATTTGTTCTACTTATTAATAATCAGCAAGACCACCTATCTGTAATTTATAATACGAATGTGGAGTGATTTAGTAATCAGCAAACAGTGAACCCAGGAAACGTAACGAGATTGCAATAGAATATTAATTGCTAATATAATATACAATACAAAGGATACGCCAGAGCAGATAGTACTATCGTCCACAGTTAACAAACAATTAGTAAACTTTATTAAAACCATTATTTGGGTCCTTGGGTGCATTTATATTAAAGAAGCCGTTAGGAACTTAGGAATTACTTAAAAAATCGCATTTCGCAATGCACAGACGGACAGGCAACGACGGACGACGACGACACCATTGAAGGACATTCAGATTTGAAACAAATATGTCACAAATTTAATGTACCTACTAAGTAAGAATTTTTGGAATGTCGACTACTAAGGGGGCAAAATTGGAGTTGGATTTTTTTAAGACTTCTACGCGGACGTCGTTACGGGCGGTGGTTAAACTAAAGTAGTATTAAATTAATTTAATAATTACTTTACAAAATAAAATCTTAAAGAACCAAAAGTAGCCAATGCCGTAGATAATTGTGTACCTACCTACCAGATGTACTGACGTCAATGCAACTTTTTGACATTGATAGCAAATTGTATGTTTAGCCACCATAGCTATCGAGGTAGAATATCTAGGTGATTGTATTATAAACTAGAGAAAAATACTGTTTGTCCGATAAAAATAACGATAAGAATAAATTGCAAAACCATTGAGTTAATTGCTCTGAGACTTATGGCGTATAAAATAACATTATGTTCCACCGAGAATTGTTTATTTGCTTTTCGTGTCCAACTCTTAAAAAAAGGAAAAACTACAAGACCTGTATTGGCGAATACTAAGACGAAGGTTTTATTCGAAGGTATTTTTCCGTCATATTAACGAAATCTCTTCGAATTTATAGCACATCACAGTCATTCCTCGGAATTTCCTTCCTTAAACACGCCAATGTTACGGCATTCATTGGAATTCAATGCTGTCTTGTGGACACCGGTATGCAATGCCATTTTCATTATATTCGTCACTAATTTGATCTTAATATTAGATCGAGGATTAAAAGCCATTAATGAAAAAAAAGATTGATCTACTTAAGAGCCCATCAACGTGCTCACTAGCGCCACTGCTAAATAATTGTGATTTATTTAAAATTAACGATAGATATTCAAAAAAGGGGGCCGCTACGTACTGTATTTTGTATAGTCTTTAGGTGCACGTTGCATGCTTTAAATTTATCGGTCTTTTTATTTTTTCATCGAAACTTACTAAACGAATTTCCGAATGAATTTAAGACTAGATCGCTTTCTAGTAGGCGATGTAATGTTATCATAGCATTTTGATGAAATTAATCAGTTCATTAAAATGTAAAAAAAATGCAATTAATATTTAGTATATTTTTGCACAACGAAAATTTAGTACAATGAATATGTCAATAAAGACTGCAATTTTGTTAAAACACAGTTAACACAATTTGATAATAAATATGTACACTCATCCACCATTTGATTACATATATACATATCTGGGGCCCGTTTCTCAAAAGCCTGTAACTTGTAATACAAGCGGATGTCACTTTTTGACAGCTTTTGTTAGAAAGGGACTTCCACTTGTATTTCAAGCTACAAGCTTTTGAGAAACGGGCCCCTGTAAGCATGTGTATGATAAATATTGACCACTGTATATGGGGATTTCCACCTTGCAAGTGAAATCACCTCTGCTATAAGGATAAAGATTTTTAAATATTACGTCTTTTGATTAAATGATTTCTTTCTAAACTCAGCCTTCACTTGAACAGGTTTTAAATTTTAGGGCACGGATTTTGCAAGACCTAATACATTCACTTCACTAATTCCTTTTTCAAGTGCTGTATTAAATTAGAATGTCTAATGAAGATTAGAATGCCTAATGAAAATATTAATCAGGCATTTAAAGTTATAATCAATAAATATTTCCATTGTAGTATCATAATTTAACACAGACTGGGTTATATTATTTAATATTTTCACACGTGATCTATATAAAGCCTGACTAGTAATATATGCTCATTGTAAAGAGGGCGCTGTTATTCTCATGTATAGGGTGACTTTTCAGTATAGTATGAAAAAATTTGTTCCAGTGAAATTCCGCAACATGGCGCTTGATCATATATTACTGGCCAGGCTTTAAAACCTAAATACAAATTATTAAAACAAGCAAGGGTTATTTAAAAAATAAACATTGACACATATATGACATATACAAACTTCAACAAAATTATCACTTAAAAAAAAAAGCGCGTAAAATGGGACCAAGTAGTGATGTCCCACGTCCCGCCTTATCGAGCGGTAACCGTGTACTGTCAATATGATCTGACGTTTTTGCAATCTTCAAATCGGCAAGTTGAAGTATCGATAACAGGCACAGATTTGCCTCATGATAAAGCAAAATATACATATTACTTTTTCATGTTAATAAGATGTGTAGTTTTAAGGTTCTGTTCAAATATGACCGTAACTAGTGTGCTTTTTATTTGGGATTTCTTATTTAGATTCTGTGAGTAAGCCAAAATAATTATAATTTAAAATATTTAAATACTTGTTTAGTTTATATATGCAGTATACAAAAAATACATCTAGTTATAACCTAAAACGCTCAAAAATGGTTCGGTATTTTTTTCAAGAACTTCTTGGTTAACTTTAGGTATAATTTTTGGTTAATAACCGGTTTTTAATTTAATCCGGTTTTTGCATTATCTATCTAATTATGATGAGATGCTATCCCTTGATGCCAATTTATATTATTGATAGTAATTAGTAAATTGTTAGGCGGCAGAGCAACAAAAGCAGCAGCCATGTTGTCATAGTGTTTGGTTGTTGTAACAACCTGAACAATTAAATGAATGAATCAACAATATTTCTTCGAAAATGTAAATTTGATTTACAAACATTATTACATTATTATTGGCATTCAATTCTGAAAAAAAAATGTAAATAGAACAAATCTCTATGTGGAGTTGTGGACTAATAGTTACAAAATATATTTAAACCAAGGAACCTCAACACGATAGCACATTCAATTTTATTTAAGATATAATGAACGACTTGAAAGGCGATTCATAATATTACGACATATGATAGACTTATCTTATAATGATAAGATTTCTAGTCAGATTAACAATAGCACCTATGATTTGAGCAACGGATTTGACAAAAATTATATGTATAAAGAATTTGTCTTCCGTGAAATTAAAACTACAATATGCTACTTTCTACTTTAGCCACGTCTACTACATGTTTCAGAATGTCAGTCGCAAAAGCATTGCAGTTCTTTGTCACACGTACTAATTTGAAAAAACGATACACTTGTACGAAATATATATAAAATATGTACGAAATACGAATATCTTTAGCGCGATAGAATACTAGTAAGATGAGTTACTATGTCTACAAGGAAAATACGAGACCAATTAACACGTTCACTATGACATTACTGTAATAGCCACATATGTCTGACCTTGGTGTTTTAAATAATATCTTAATTGGCAGAAATCTTTTTGTGTGGACTTAACAATGTTATTTTGAGCCCTTAAATACAAGTTTACGTTGGTTTAATTATATGTTTATTTCTTTTACAATAAAAAGCTTAATGAAAACAGATGTACCTATATCATAACTTTGTTTTCGTAGTTGTTGAGTTTGATTATAATTTTTAGGGTTCCGTACCCAAAGGGTAAAAACGGGACCCTATTACTAAGACTCCACTGTCCATCTGTCTGTCACTAGGCCGTATCTCATGAACCGTGATAGCTAGACAGTTGAAAATTTCACAGTCTATGTATTTCTGTTGCCGCAAACTACAAATACTAAAAACAGAATAAAATAAATATTTAACTCCCATATAATAAACGTGATTATTTTGCCGTTTTTTGCGTAATGGTAGGAACCCTTCGTGCGCGAGTCCGACTCGCACTTGGCCGGTTTTTTATTGAAATATTTTCAATGTCAATTTTATCTTACTTCAATGTTAGTTACATTGAACATTCCGGACATAAGATCAAATGATGAAACGTCGCGTCATACATTATATTATCAATGGCAATTACATATGACGTCTGATAAATGGAAAGAAAACTTTACTTATTAAGGTATCATTTTAAGCATAAAGGGTTAAGTATGTCAAACTCCAAAAGTCACTGCTACCAAACAGATATTGAAAAGTACAATAATAACATTAGATTTTCTCGAATTGTATTGTACTATACGCACTCAGACTAATGTCTTCTTGTGTTTCAAATACTCGTAAATAGACAAAAATGTTTAAGAAAAGTCAAGAACGCTTAAGAAGTATTAAAAATTAAAAATTATTGTTAAATGGTTGTTAAAAAAACTACGTCATCGTTGTTATTAATGTAGAGTTAACAGTTATATCGCAGTGTTTTAAAGGTTAGTGCTCGAGGTCACTGCCAATGTCAAGTAACATATGAGAAATCCATAGCGGTTCCTACATAATCTTAAACGCTTAGGATTCCTTAGGATAGCTACAACTGTCGTTGAAAAACATGTATGTAAGTAAGTAAGTAAGTAAGTAAGTAAATATTCTTTATTGCACCAAAATTATACATTTTACATACATGTAAAACTACAAAGAAATATTTAAAGAAAAAATAGAACCAGGTAACAACAGGCGGTCTTATCGCTAAAAAGCGATCTCTTCCAGACAACCTTACAACAATTGATTGATAAAATAAATATGTGTAATTTGTATAAAATGGGCAGCAACCGTCGCAGACAATATTAGGATCAATGGCAGCGACATTGCCCTTGTGTACTAATTATAGAGCATTGGAAAGTGGCAGTCCAATCTTAGCAGCGTCACGCATTTCGCTTTAGTAGCGGTAATTCTATTGTTTTTGTTGATTACGCCAATTATTATTCATTTACATAATAATAATTATAATACTTCTATTGAAGAACATAACGTCTTTTAGGAGTAAATATTAACAGGTAACTAGCCTATCCAATATCCAATCTATCCATGTACGAAAGATGTATTTATTTTATGCTACAAATTTGATAGCAGGAAATTAACACATAGGTTGACACAAGCGTTTCCGTAAATTATCACATGGGCGTTAAAACGTATACCTATCCTATACGTCTATACAGCCTATATGTATATCATTATATCAACCTGCACTTGTATGGTTATGATCATTTAAGATTACGAGTACCTACATAGCAATTCGAACCCAAATTGCTATGTAGGTACTCGTAATCTCTCTCTGCAAATGTTGCTACTGAATCAAAACAAACAGCAGATGACTTCATGTGTTAGCCCAAGTAAAACGAAAGAGATGTGTAAATCCACCGAACAAAAAGCTGACAAGATAGGCTGACTATGACTACCTTAGGAAAAAAAATGGGGTGATGCTTTTCTCTAGCATTAAGGAAGAAGTGTAAATGCATCGCTGTTAAAAGTCAGTGTGCGATAGCTTTCCTGTTGAAAGTGATCACATAGGTATCAGTTTACGCTGTCACAATACCATATTCCACTGTAATTAGATACCTACCTTACCTACCTACAGGTGTGCAGTCTGTAACTCGCAAAAGTTTACATTAGGAGCACTAGCAAAATCGATTTTACATTACGCTTTCTTGTTATAATTCTATGGGTATAGGGATACTAAATAATCAAGAGAAGGCATCGTTTCCTCGATTTTTAGGGTTCCGTACCCAAAGGGTAAAAACGGGACCCTATTACTAAGACTCCGCTGTCCGTCTGTCCGTCTGTCACAAGGCTGTATCTCATGAACCGTGATAGCTAGACAGTTGAAATTTTCACAGATGATGTATTTCTGTTGCCGCTATAACAACAAATACTAAAAACAGAATAAAATAGAGATTTAAGTGGGGCTCCCATACAACAAACGTGATTTTTGACCGAAGTTAAGCAACGTCGGGCGTTAATGTTACGGAACCCTTCGTGTGCGAGTGCGACTCGCACTTGGCCGGTTTTTTTATTTTGCATTAGGCGATTTCACTGATCCTATACGATTTGCATTGTATTCAGTGTCTGACATAAGACGAAGTTATTTAAGTCTACTAAATATTTAACGTTAAATTCAATAATATTTTTAACAAATATACTTAATCGTATTTTGCTGTCTTGTATTTAAAATATTCCTCTTACGTCTAGACCAGACAATTTTCATGTTTGGGTACAAGATTCATTTTATGAGTAGGTAAACATATTAATGTAGGATTTATACATGATTTTAATATGCTTAAGACAATCTGGCTCTTGCAAACAGATAAACTGTTGAGTGTACGATAATGGGTCTGAGTAAGCTTATGTTGTTTATTATACCGTATCTTTAGTCCTGGTTTTATGAGATATAAGTAATGTACAAAATCCACATTTCATATGTTGAGAAATACGTAAGCAACTAATATGTTGTACTTACGTAAGAGGATTTCAGATAAACCTGAGAGTAAAGGTTGTTTATATCTTATATTAATTACAACGTTAGCTACGGACTTTGCTTGATAAAAATGTAAACTGCATTTTTAATTTCATTTGATTAAAAGTCTATAGAGCTTTTGCGAAAACCATAGAGATTATACCTAATTTAAGTAAATGAAAACTATAGTCCAAAGCAAAGCAGTTTAAAAATCATTTCATTCACATGCTTACACACATTTGCGTGACTATAATTCTCAACTTGGTAGTCCGTAGTTACCTACCTCTTAATTCATTCATTCATAATTTAAGAGCATGGCTCTTGTCGGTGGAGTATGCGCCAGTTTTCTCGGTCCTCGGCCAGGTTCTTTAGGTCCCTGTAAGACACGACATTTGCTTTCGCTTTCAGTTGTTGTGTGTAGCTTGCTCGTGGTTTTCCGCGGCCTCTTCTCGCTTCTATCTTGCCTTCTAATATAGTGTTAAAGAAAGTGTCGTGTCTTATCAAGTGACCTATCATTCTGCCTCGTCTATTTTCTATAGTTCTCAGCAGGTTTCCCTACCTCTTAATGCGTCATTCAAAAAGCAGTCGTTGCGAAATGAATAAAAACTGCGAGTAGGTTATTCGCGGTCATGTATTAAATATTTGAGATATGAATCATATGAATCACTGCAATGAAAAAATTAGGTACTCAGGTGCACGAGTTTTTTTCTGTTTACTCTTAGCAGGTGTTTAAAAACTTGATACCATTGCGCAGACGACGACGGAAATAACGATCAACATAATTATGGGTCTTCAGTATCGCGACGTTTTTCGCGGTTGTTTTTTTTTAGAATAAAAACGATGTAAACCCATGAAATATGGTTCAATTTAGTTAAGGTTACTAAGCGTTAGTTTGGTATGCCTATACATTACCTATACCTTCTATAATATTGTAATCGCGAGGGACTAATGAGAGGTCAACAATGTTGTTCGTTAGTGCAGCGCACAACACGCGACTGGAAAATGTATATACATGATTTAACCCTTTTTAGGGTTCTGGACCCAAAGGGTAAAAACGGGATCATATTACTAAGACTCCGCTGTCTGTCTGTCCGTCTGACTCCAGGCTGTATCTCATGAACCGTTATAGCTAGACAGTTGAAATTTTCACAAATGATGTATTTCTGATCCCGCAATAACAGCAAATACTAAAAACAGAATAAAATAATAATTTAAGTAGGGCTCCCATACAACAAACGTGATTTTTTGCCATTTTTTGGTACGGAACCCTTCGTGCGCGAGTCCGACTCGCACTTGGCCGGTTTTTTTATGCAGCTACGAGTGTAATGTCACGCTCGATACGTCACAGGTTAATTTTTGAAGTTTATTTACGCGATTAGGTCCCGTTTTAGTCACATGTGCAATAAGTTTGATATAATTTTATTTCGTATATTATTGTCGCACAGGAACTGTAGATTTGTATAATAGGTACTGTAAATACCTATTATACAATTTATACAAATGTAAATGGTAAATGAATGGCTTAAGAATATTATTATTATTATTATTTTAAACTTTATTGCACATAAAATTATAAGTACAAATGACGGACTTAATGCCATAAGGCATTCTCTACCAGTCAACCACTGGGCTATATTATTCATATCTAGGTATTGAAAATGATAAGTTACCTATTTGAGATAATAGAAAGTATAATTTAATTTAGTCTCATGTGTCTTACATACACTTGACATAATCTACTGTAGACTAATCAACAATTCAAGTTTTTTTTTATCTATTATGGACTTAAGAATATCGATAACTTTGTTAACTTGTTAATTATGGACTTATAGCCATCACTAGATACCTACTGCTTGGATATAGGTACAGTCGCCATCAGATATATCAGAGCGGCCGAGGCTCTCACAAATATCTGAACACGCCTCTATTGTCAAGGCGTTAAGAGTGCGTGTTCAGATATTTTTGAGCACCTTGGCCGCTCCGATATATCTGATGGCGACTGTACCTACTGAAGTTAAAACTGTTAAAAGTTAACAAATGTCCATTTAAAACATCCACAAAAACGTTTAACGTGGTAAAATAAATACTTATTGATATTAATTTTATGGGGAAGCAAAAAGCATGTTATCAAACTATATACATACATATAACGTTTGAACCAAGTGGTTAATGGTCAAGGTGGTTCTTGCAACAGAAAATACGGAAGACTCACCATAGAAATAAAAACAAATGGCTTATAGCGCAACATATCGCAAACTTAATAAATAAATGGTGGATGAATGACCATGATTGTATACGCACAGAACTAATTTTAAAGAACACTTATTTTCACTGGCACTATTAGTTTTTGTTATAGTGTCCATTAGTTATATTTTGCAAATTAATAACATAACCTAAGTCATTGTCACACAAGCACCTCCGTCAAGGGCGCACAAACAGCTGTTTTTGACTTTGCAAAACATCGCTGATTCGCTGCGCTACTACGATTTGGTGCGCTACTCACTCATTTCTCGTTTCAAACTGATTGTAGTTTATTCATTCTAAAAAATCTGGTATGATGGGTATATTAACAGTGGATTGTGAATAATTAAATTCACAGGTAAATATTTGTATTTAATTTATAAGAAATATAAATATTATTGTACTATGATTGTACTTGACAATAACATTGACGTATTTTTATGATATGGCAATACCGCAATGTCAAATTGACACACGGGCTGTTGGCCGCTAGTTACATTAAATTGCTGACAATACGTTGCTATAAAATACACCCTATCAAACTAACTTTAGAGTTGATTTTATGTTTAATGATTATAACCAAATTAATTAAAACAGTTTTATTCAGATCTAATATTTTACTGATTGAAAATGACAGCACTAATTTATCAAAATTCAAAAAGATTAGTCTCAAAATTACAAAATATGTAACATATTTCACGTAAACCCATACAGAATAATCACAAGCTCAACCTTAACCCTTTATTTACATAAAACTCTAAAAGAAAATTATCTGAAAGCCAAATATGGATTGAAAACTGTTACCTAACGTCTGTTAGCGTAAATGATCTTAATAATAAATAAATTAGTGAACGAGACAGCCTTGAAGGCCGTCAATGAATTGAACCAGTGCAGGCCGCCTCGGGGGCACGACGGAAGTTGATTTGATCCTGATATAATACTATTTAAGTATGGGTAACGATAGGGATTTTTTCCGCGATACTAAAGTGCGGTATTTAGGTAAGTTTCCCTTTTCCGTAGACAATTTAATAAACCTAAATAATCTAATGATTTTTATAGACAGAGAAATAGTGCCTGAAAATTTTATGTATTCCCTAATAGTAACTATCAGTTTAGAAGTAATAAAGTTTAAAGTCGAAATAAGTTGTGAAGCAGAGTGTACCATGTCTATATCTAACTGTATTAGAAGTTACACACACACACACAATATGTACTTAGTTACTATTACTCCTTAAACAAATTTACAATCCCTAATTTTTATTTGCTGTTGTAGGAATAATAATATTAATAATAGTCATACGTAACAAATATACATCTAAACAAATAACGGGTAATTCCGAAGCGTTCAGAATGCGGACTCTAATTTGACGGAATTATGGGTGATATTCGGAAGCGTATATGTATATAGTGATTATGACGCATAATTATTTGTTTTCTTTCACTACCATGAAATACAAACAGATAAAGAAAAAGATATAAAGGTGGATTACTCACTGTTCATCTCTGGTGATGTAAAAGTCGCTGAACAGATTCATGTTGCAGGCTACGCCAATGAGGTGGGTGAGGCGTTCCGGCCGCTGGTCACCAAGAACGTGGTGAACCTCAGCTACAAGGTGGCCGGGGCATATGTGCTCGCTGACACTGCTGACAAGAGTTTGAAGATGTTATGGGTAAGTGTATTGAACTGAGCTTTATATCTCAGATACTAAAGTAGCAGTTTGAGTAGCCAAGCTATTTGACCTGTTATATTAGAAATATAATAAATAATATGAGTATGAGTATGAGTATTGTTCATTCTGACAAATGGTCATTTTAGTACAAACTTAGGGTCGGTTGAACCAAACCGTCTGTCACCGTTAAAGTGTTCGCAAAATTTTATTGTATGGGAAGTTTCATAGTTCAAGGCCAATTGCTGTTGATCAGTCTGTCAAATGTGGATGGTGCAACTGGCTCTAAGACAGATTGAGTAATGAATGATACTGTAATTTTAGTAAACTCTTTATTGTACAAAAATACATATTAAAAGTTACATACAATTAGTAAGAAGAACAAAAGTGAACTGTGAACTTGTCCCTTCCTCCTTCCTTTTAGGAACAGGAAATTATATAAAAAATAGCTTCTGAAAATGTAGAAAATGTGACCTGCTATATGGAAATTTAATGAAAGTGACTATAATTATCATAGAGTAATATAAGTAAAGAAATAGTGGTAAACTCCATGCATCAGTTTTCGCGCCAAATTTCGTAGTCGAGCCATTGTGTGCCAATGTTAGACACAATATCACGCGCCGTGGCACGCGCTCAAAGACAATGGCACACAATGGCTGACCGCTCGCAGAAAAGAAACAATGGCTTTTGTTTAACAGATTAGGCTCTTAGACGTAAAAATCATTTGAGAAGATTTATAAATTTAGACTTCTTCTTCAGGCCTTATTCCCATCTCTATTTGGGGTCGGCTCTCCTAATCCTTAGTCTCCAGAGTGGTCTTTTCTGGGTCGTCTCTGCGTCCGTGTTGGAGTTTTTGAGGTCTTTCTTTATGACGGATATCCATGTAGTTCGAGTTCCAGTTCACTTTTCTTGTCATGTGGTTGGAGAAGATTTATACTATATTTGTATACGTACTTAGCTTCGCTCCTTTTGCTCTACCTACCTTCTGTATGTTGTACAAATGCAAGATTTTTATTTATTTTATTTATTTAAGCCTTTATTTTTCCTTAAAATAGTTTTACAGAATAAAAGTTTTCTAATTGTATTGTTTTTTCATTTTACTATATTGAGGACCCCTGTCGGGTATAGGCCTCCTCCATATCTTTCCACCTTTCTCGGTCTTTAATCTTGATTAGCCAGTTTTCTCCAGCTATGATATCCTTGGACCATCTTGATATGGGTTTTCTCACCTTCCTTTTGCCACACACAAACGTAAGATTAATGGAATATACATGTTTAATTTTGCATTTCAGCGTGAGGGTAAGATCTCAAGCATGATTGTGGGCACCGGCGACGCCCTGATCTGGCAGACCCTGGCCTCCATCGTCATCCCAGGAATCACCGTCAACAGGTACCTAATGTTAAAATTATTACCCTCTCTCTCTCTCTGTTTTGTTCTGTAGTGTATTGAAATATGGGGCATTTTCTATGAAAAGGGACCTTATTGTCGATGGCGCTTACGCCGCACAGCGTCGCGCGGCATTGTATTTATTTAGGAGCATCGTTTATAATGGCGTAAGCGCCATCGACAATAAGGTCCCTTTTTATAGAAAATACCACATATGAGGGTACTTCAAGAAAACCAGTCTGGATTTGTCAGGTACGTAAGCACATGTGTCCTCCCGAATTTCGGTGATAATATCGCGACATAATAGTGGCTACGAGACAAATCGGTAATAAAAGCGTGTATTAGACTGTGTTACGGTCCGGCCACGACATCGCGCGGTGGCGACAGCGGCGAGCGGCAGCCATAGGTGGGAACGAAAGGTCCGGTCGCTGTGTCTCGCTCCAATCTATGGCCGCCGCTCGCCGCTGCCGCCGCCGCGCAATGTCGTGGCCGGGTTAGTGACTTTTTGTGAAGTTGTAAGTGCAGTGCAAAAAAATGGGTATTAAATTAGGTGAATATGATATGGGTCATGGCTGCTGGGAAAATTACATTGGTGCAAAGTTACGGTGCAACTTTGACGGGTTTTAGGAAAGAAGTTGAAGTTGGAGTAGGATTTTTTATAAAAAAAGGTGTTTTTTTTTAAATTGTTTTTTTTTTTTTTCAGGATTGTCTTCTACACAGGCAGAGCACTGAAAGGTAAACCAGTCCCTCCAGCAGTGCAGCGGTTTGCCCCGGTCGCAGTCGGTCTGGCCTGCATCCCAATCATAGTCACTCCGATCGACCGGGCAGTTTCCATGTTCATGAATGTCACATACAGGCTTATCTTTGGACACCATCATTAAACTACACACGCAGTCAGGTAACTTGAATTTGTGATTATGATTCACTCTCAATTTTTCTTTAAAACCCACAATACCGTTAAACGGGGTGGGTTTAGGAAAATTTGGGGTTACTTCGATAGTTTTAAAACGGCCATAAAATTACCATTATTTGTTTCGTTTTCAAGCAAAAGGTACCACATTGTCGCCTGCCATAAGGACGCTCTGACAGGTTTTTCGTATAAATATACAAGCAATTTACGTCCTTATGGTAAGCGTCAATGTGGTACCTTTTGTTTGAAAACGTCACATTTACTGAAACTGTTCCTGTAACCTACTGGTTACCTACTGTAAAAAAATCTCGCATAAAAATATATTATGGCTTAAAAACTAACATTTCAAAGTCGCCCCTGCATTTGAAAGCCACCCCGTTTTACCCTACACTTAAATTTCAAATCTAAGAACAACTAGAAAAATACTTTATTTTTCTATCGGTCCCCACAGGAAGGAAAGAGTGAATTAGAAGGTGATCTTTTCGTGAACGAAATCGAAAAATTCACATTGACATTCACGCCAATTTATGGAATCAACAGATGCTATAAATAGCAGGTGCTGCTCCCTACAGTTTACCCTTCTTTGCGCGTTGTAAAGTGTGCCACCTAGTGGCCTAAATCGGAAACTTAAACTTGACATACACTCCGCGTTAACAAACAGGGGGTACTGCTCACTACAATTCATGCACACTCCATACCTATATATTTTATTTCAAAGTCAAAGTCAAAATATTCTTTATTCAAATTCGTTAGAATTAGAACTGCAGATTAGATCTGGTAACTAACAAAAATTATAATGATATGTTTAGATTTAATTTATAGCTAATAAATGTAGAACAAAATGCATATAGACGCGCACAAGGAATATCTTTAAAAGCTCGCTTTCTCAATTATAGAACTAGCTGGTGTTTAGATGCTTCATAGAAATTTTTAAAAATTAAATACATATGGGTGCATTGTAAGCAAAGAAAATCGATGAAGATAAAAGTCCACTCAGTAAGGAAAACAAAATGAACCATAGGTTAAAACATTATTAGGGCTGTACATAAGGTACCTATTTAACTATAGTACAGAATTGGTGCATTATTATTAGGCCACACGGTTTCGAAAAAAAGTTTTTGTAAAATTAAACAAAATTCTCGGACCACAATGTACAAAAAACAATACAAATATAATTTGATAATATTTTTCTTTTTGAATTATCGCGTACTTACTCGAAACGCCTATGAGTTTTGTACGAGCAATTTCGACGAAACTGACTTTTGATCGGTTACCTAATTATGTTCGAACTTAGGGTGGTATTTCACCTGTCCAATTTTTTTGTCCAATGTGCATTGCGTCTCACTCTCTCATTAAGCAAAATGTGAGACGCGAAATACACATTTGACCAAGATATTAGACAGATCGAATACAATGACAAAGTGATATCAGGATACAAGAATGGTTAAAAATCATTCTACATCAAGCACAGAATAAATAATAATACTACGTACAGAAGGTTCACTCTCTAACAAAACACGTCAATTACGACAGATATGACCGCTAGGTGGCGTAAGCGCGAGCTGCTTCCGTTCCGTGGCGGTGCGCGGCAACTACTATGGCTAGACACCAAAATTGGTGTGGGCCGCATGTACTTGTAGCGACGCGACGTAATCGCGGAGTGAGCCACGCCTGCCTCATTGCTACTTAATTGAATTCGAAAACAAAAAAACAAATTATAGGTATTGTATCGAAACTCAAGAAATAATTATACAAGAATTTTTAATTTAAATACTATTCAAATAAATTGTAAGTGGCCTTAAAATACGTCTAGATTAGGCTTTTAAGACAAAAATACAAAATTATAATTTCCCGTCAACTTCAGTATTTTGTTTAATTCTAACAAAGCGTTTGTTTCTTGGACTTACATACTAAACCATACTGTTCTTTACACCTTATTACTAAAACATATGTGGTATTTTCTATAAAAAGGGACCTTATTGTCGATGGCGCTTACGCCATTATAAACGATGCTCTGATATAAATACAATGCCGCGCGGGGCTGTGCGGCGTAAGCGCCATCGACAATAAGGTCCCTTTTCATAGAAAATGCCCCATATACCTATTATAAAACACAAATTAGTAAATTAGTCGACGCTAATTGCCAAGACAATCGATGCTATGCAGCTATGCTTATAATATAAAGTTGGCCAAGCAAATCTTGTCAGTATAAAAAGACGGCAAACTTAAAAAATGTAGGCGCAAGGCATATGGTCCCATAGAAAATTTGAGTTTCGCGCCTTTTTCTACTGACAAGATTTGCTTGACCAACTATAACTAATATTACAGCTAAGTATTAGTACAGTACAACACTGCCATAGCTTAGAAAGTAACCATTAAATTGCTTAATAGCGATTGTAAGATGCACCTAGTGACACTAGCGCTAATACGGGCACCTTAGGAACTATATTAGAATTTTTCATAGAAGAGAGTAGAGAGGTGCCTTAGAACGGACTTAAATGGTGTTATATAGAACTAGCTTTTGCCCGCGACTTCGTCTGCGTGGAGTTAGTAATTTGAGTAGCTTATTTTTTATCCAATCTGCTTTTTATCGATTCCCCAATTTCCCCATACAAACTTCCATCCCCCCTTTCAGTCCTTAAACGATGACTTCTGGGATAAAAACTACCCTATATCCTTCCCCGGGACTCAAACTATCTTTATACCAAGTTTCAACTAAATCGGTTCAGGTTTAAGCGTGAAGAGGTAACAGACAGACAAACAGACACACTTTTGCGTTTATAATATTAATATTATAGTATGGATTCACAAACTCGTACCTACAAGCGCCATCTGGTGGCCTAGCCAAGATGCCAATCGTTTGCGCCGTAGCGAACGAAATGCTAAATGTCTCTCTGTCGCACTAATATGGAAAAGTGATGATGAGACATTACCGTTTCGTTCGCTACGGCGCAATTGGCGCAAACGGTTGGCATCTAAGCCCCCAGATACACCTATCAGAGCGGCTAATTTAAAATAGATATCTGAACATATCTACTCTGTAACGATAGATATGTAAAGAAGTTTGTTCAGATATTTGTGAACACCTTGGCCGCTCCGATATGGCGACTCTGTCTAGTTACGTTTATGACACAAATTCTAAATTTTGTAAAAGCGTCTCAAGAGTCCCCGGCAAGCTAGGCCGAGTTGCACCTTCCCATACAAACGTAGTTCCGCTCTCATTTTTAAACTACGTGTTGGATTGTAATGAAACTTTGCACATACAAAGACATGAGGTATATCTAGGTCTGAAGTTTATAAAACAAACAAACAAGTTTTGTATGTAAAACTTAAATTCGCTGTATTTTTTTTACTATGGTATCTGAAGCTACATAAACTAATTACAGACATAGATATACCTTATCCTATTGTAAGTACAAAGTTTCAGACCAATCTAGCTAGTCGTTTTAAAATGAGAGCGGCACTACGTTTGTATGGAGAACCGAGCTTGCCGGAGACCCTTAATAAACGAAATATAAAGGTAATAATTAATTGTGTAAATTATAAATACGAGCATGCTCCCTCTTTGAAAAGTATTAGAAACATACTTTATTCAATCACCAAAACACTAAGTTAGTTTTTATCTTTGAAGTAAAACTTCTTTACGCGCGACTAGAGGGTAACTCAGATTTTTTTTCCTGACGGAAGTAACGCTCAATAGTGACACACGCACAATAGGACACACGTCAAAGTGCCAACATAGCGATAAACGTTATCGTCAAAGAATAAATATAATAAATAAATAAATATTATAGGACATTCTTACACAAATTGACTAAGTCCCACGGTAAGCTCAAGAAGGCTTGTGTTGTGGCTACTCAACAACGATATATATAATACTTATACATACATAGAAACGTCCATGACTCAGGAACAAATATCTGTGCTCATCATCACACAAATAAATACCCTTACCGGGATTCGAACCCAGGACCATCGGCTTCACAGGCAGGGTCACTACCCACTAGGCCAGACCGGTCGTCAAAGAAGTTTTACTTCAATCGAGCGTAAAGATTGCACGCACACACTTTTTTACCACTATTTTAGTAGTTAGTTTGAGTGGTCATGGGAGTTTTCCTGGATGCTCCCAGGCACACAGAATGTCAATTACGAGCGCTACCTTTTAATATCCATACTTTAATACCTTTATAAAGGCTAGGAAGACGATTTTACGCCTGCTTATCCATACTAATATTATAAATGCGAAAGTCTCTGTCTGTCTGTCTTTCTGTCTGTGTGTTCCTTCTTCACGCTTAAACCGCTGAATCGATTTAAATGAAATTTGGCATAGATATAGGTTAAGTCCCTGAGAAGGACATAGGATAGTTTTTATCCCGAAAATCATCCCTTAAAGTAAAAAGCGGGGTGGAATTGAGATAATTAATGAAGTGCCTGCTAATTTGTTTGCATAAAAATATTGAATAACTTCTATGAGAATTTTTCCAGGCGCTATACTTACTTTAGCTGCTGTTACACGCAGACTAAGTCGCGGGCAAAAGCTAGTATTTAATAATATGTTAACTACTTACTAGCTTTCGCAGGAAAATCAAAGGGGTAACGTTCGTGGCAAAATGGCATATTGATCCTCTATCTAGCCGCTCAGATGTCAAAATTTGCCAAGACAAATACAATTTTGATTTGTCAAAATAAAGATGAAATAGGAGACCCTTTTATAGGTCTCTGGGCGGCTAGAGAATAAGACTATTTCCCTCTATTCTCTATTATATTAGTAATTGCTGTGATAGTTGAAATGATTCCACAGTATTAGACACGCTTGTGAAAATGTATGTTTCTGTTTGAATTTAATAGGTTTATTTATTTATTTATTTATTTTTTATATTTTTTTTTTATATTTTTTTTTTCACAGGTTTATTTCTGTAATTTTTAGTTCCTTGGACCCTTCTTGTTTGCGATTGACAAATGACATATACATTTGATTTTCTACAAAATCTTAATATAGTATTTAACAAATAGCTTGGGTACGGTAACAGCCGCATTTTTATTTTAAGGTTATTGTTTGAGATGACAGCTGTTATCGTACCCAAGCTATGAGAAAAATACTGTAATTCAGGTCGTGTTTTAAATATCGACTTAATTTGGTTTGCTTTAAGTAGAAAATTAAATGTAAACTATCTGTCAATCACTTACTACCTAAAACTAGTTTATCAGTATGTATGTTATGGTAGAACATAATAAAAAATGCAGTTAGAATTTGTCAAATTAGAATAAATTGCAAAATGTAGAAAACGCTTATAGTTCGGCCAGTGTCATGACAAAAAAATATATATTTGAGTTCGAACACGTTCACTGCGGGACGGGGTCGAAAGACCCTATGCAAAGTATGTTTAATTACGAGTTACACTAAACCTCTATTTGTTAATTATATGAGAAAAAGGCATTATTTATTAATTACACAAATTTTAAACCAAAATTAAATTATATTTAAGTCTCGATACTTTGTTGACATGTATTGATTATTGAACGAATATAATTCAAATGATCTGTTTTATTTGGAAATCCTTAAATCTTATATTATTGTTCAATAGGGTATTTGACTACTAGTCAAATCAGCTTCTTTTTTCGAACTGTCAAACGATTTTGCTACTATGGAATTGATATGAAACACTAGCATGTGACGTCACAATCAAATTACCTAAATAACTGCTATCTACGTTTCTGTATTAATCTTCTGGTGCTTTATTTCTTGCATCGTGTAGAATAATTTATTTTAAATACAGTCAAATACCTTATTATACATATACACCTTTTATATTAAGATTAAGAATAGTATTGTTATCATTGATTAATAAATGTGCTGTTAAAATTCTGTTCTTATTAATTGCGATCTTATAACTCCTTTGAAAATAACAATAGCAAAGTTATTTTAAAGAAATATTAGGCGCATGGCTTTCATTACCGACACTATGACATTGATGCATCAAGGCGGTTTGTTTACCTACAGGTGGCCTATCGCGAAACGCGAAAATCGAAATTTCGCTATCTGTCTCTCTATCGATCGAATATGCAAGTGATAGAGAGGCAGAAACTGAACTTTCGATTTTGTGCTAGTTACGCCCTCGACGCAGAGTTTTGCGCAATATTCCCTATTGGGAAGTAGTATGAAGTCGGCGGAAGGGACATAATAAATGAGGGTTCCATTATTGCCATTTGGTTAAGAAATCGTCACAGTTTACAAAGGGGGTAAAACTTGTTGTATCACTCTTCGTGCTAATATTGACACCTTAGCAAGCGAAATATTGTAAAATTGAACCAGTGGCTACGCTCGTGGTTCGAAATGATTTTTGATTTCATTTGATTATGAGCTGGTGTGGTATAAAAGTAAGTTTATTAAAATTAATATGAGATACTAAAATATTTTCTCAATGAAGAGAAAGACAGTAAAGTTTGCTCGGTAAATAAGAATGCCTACGTTTCTGGTTATTTAACCTGTCAAGTCACTGCGATAACTTTGATATTTAAATCTCTCTGTGATGTGCTGATTTTTTTAAAGCCTGCATATCTATATCATATCATGCATGAGTAAAAATGTTACTGCGGGTCATACGCTTCTCTCAAAGATTGTTTAATAATGGGGTTGGCACGGTTGGCAACTGTCAAAGGTTGCCCCTTTCTCTAGTTTTGTTCTGAGATTTGGCTTAGGCCTGGCATCCAAGCCATAAAAAAAGAATTTGTCACAATTCTAAGGATTGACAGGGCAAGCTATGCTAGCGCCATCTGTAAAATACTTCGACTAGTTCCTTGACCAAGTCTTTAGTACATCCAAATCGTCAATGCATTACCCCTTTAAAGCAAAAGCTCCCAACAACAAAATTAAATTTCTAACAATATTGGTACTACGGAACCCTACACTGAGCATAACCCGACTTGGGCTTGGCCGTTTTGTTTTAAATATTATCCCATCTTTCTCTGGGATCAAGGAATATTTTAGTTTTATTTCAGATTGACATTCAAACCAAAACACGATTTACGAGAAAAAAAAAATTACATTGAATAATCGCGAAAATCGAAATTTCGCTATCTGTCTCTCTATCGATCGAATATGCAAGTGATAGAGAGGCAGAAACTGAACTTTCGATTTTGTGCTAGTTACGCCCTCGACGCAGAGTTTTGCGCAATATTCCCTATTGGGAAGTAGTATGAAGTCGGCGGAAGGGACATAATAAATGAGGGTTCCATTATTGCCATTTGGTTAAGAAATCGTCACAGTTTACAAAGGGGGTAAAACTTGTTGTATCACTCTTCGTGCTAATATTGACACCTTAGCAAGCGAAATATTGTAAAATTGAACCAGTGGCTACGCTCGTGGTTCGAAATGATTTTTGATTTCATTTGATTATGAGCTGGTGTGGTATAAAAGTAAGTTTATTAAAATTAATATGAGATACTAAAATATTTTCTCAATGAAGAGAAAGACAGTAAAGTTTGCTCGGTAAATAAGAATGCCTACGTTTCTGGTTATTTAACCTGTCAAGTCACTGCGATAACTTTGATATTTAAATCTCTCTGTGATGTGCTGATTTTTTTAAAGCCTGCATATCTATATCATATCATGCATGAGTAAAAATGTTACTGCGGGTCATACGCTTCTCTCAAAGATTGTTTAATAATGGGGTTGGCACGGTTGGCAACTGTCAAAGGTTGCCCCTTTCTCTAGTTTTGTTCTGAGATTTGGCTTAGGCCTGGCATCCAAGCCATAAAAAAAGAATTTGTCACAATTCTAAGGATTGACAGGGCAAGCTATGCTAGCGCCATCTGTAAAATACTTCGACTAGTTCCTTGACCAAGTCTTTAGTACATCCAAATCGTCAATGCATTACCCCTTTAAAGCAAAAGCTCCCAACAACAAAATTAAATTTCTAACAATATTGGTACTACGGAACCCTACACTGAGCATAACCCGACTTGGGCTTGGCCGTTTTGTTTTAAATATTATCCCATCTTTCTCTGGGATCAAGGAATATTTTAGTTTTATTTCAGATTGACATTCAAACCAAAACACGATTTACGAGAAAAAAAAAATTACATTGAATAATCGCGAAAATCGAAATTTCGCTATCTGTCTCTCTATCGATCGAATATGCAAGTGATAGAGAGGCAGAAACTGAACTTTCGATTTTGTGCTAGTTACGCCCTCGACGCAGAGTTTTGCGCAATATTCCCTATTGGGAAGTAGTATGAAGTCGGCGGAAGGGACATAATAAATGAGGGTTCCATTATTGCCATTTGGTTAAGAAATCGTCACAGTTTACAAAGGGGGTAAAACTTGTTGTATCACTCTTCGTGCTAATATTGACACCTTAGCAAGCGAAATATTGTAAAATTGAACCAGTGGCTACGCTCGTGGTTCGAAATGATTTTTGATTTCATTTGATTATGAGCTGGTGTGGTATAAAAGTAAGTTTATTAAAATTAATATGAGATACTAAAATATTTTCTCAATGAAGAGAAAGACAGTAAAGTTTGCTCGGTAAATAAGAATGCCTACGTTTCTGGTTATTTAACCTGTCAAGTCACTGCGATAACTTTGATATTTAAATCTCTCTGTGATGTGCTGATTTTTTTAAAGCCTGCATATCTATATCATATCATGCATGAGTAAAAATGTTACTGCGGGTCATACGCTTCTCTCAAAGATTGTTTAATAATGGGGTTGGCACGGTTGGCAACTGTCAAAGGTTGCCCCTTTCTCTAGTTTTGTTCTGAGATTTGGCTTAGGCCTGGCATCCAAGCCATAAAAAAAGAATTTGTCACAATTCTAAGGATTGACAGGGCAAGCTATGCTAGCGCCATCTGTAAAATACTTCGACCAGTTCCTTGACCAAGTCTTTAGTACATCCAAATCGTCAATGCATTACCCCTTTAAAACAAAAGCTTCCAACAACAAAATTAAATTTCTAACAATATTGGTACTACGGAACCCTACACTAAGCATAACCCGACTTGCTCTTGGCCGTTTTGTTTTAAATATTATCCCATCTTTCTCTGGGATCAAGGAATATTTTAGTTTTATTTCAGATTGACATGCAAACCAAAACACGATTTACGAGAAAAAAAAATTACATTGAATAATCGCGTTTCCTTTCAATTAGGGCATTCACATTAAAGCCAAGGTTATACCGATTAATTCCAAGTTTGGGCCGGAAACAGACTTGACTGATATGTGTATGTGCAACCTTGCTGCACTTAAGTTGCATAATGCTGTTGATAAACTTACCTTGACTTTGGAAAAGAGCGCAGTGTAGTGTGATATTTTTAACGACTGGTCTGGCCTACAGATCGCTGCCTCAATAAATATTACAGGGTTCTATATGTTTCACTTTTATCGAACTGAAATTTGAACTTCATCATAGTGACATTAAGTCGAATTTCAACTATGATCTTGAAAATGTAACATAGAACCCTGTAATATTAGGGCAGCGAGATGTAGCGCATTAGTACATTTCGATGCTAGTGCGGAAAGTATGTCATTACTTCACGAGCACCGAGATATCTTGCCACGAGCCGTAGGCGAGTGGCAAGACTCGGGACGAGGGAAGAATGACATTTCCGCACGTGTATCGAACGACGTTTTTTAATACAGTTGCGAAAAAATAAGAAAAGCAACAAGTAAGGAATGGAATTCGAAAGTCGAAACTTTTATATTATTAATTCTGTGACATCATTGACATTATGAAGAGGTGTTTTTCTAGCTTTTATTCGACTAGAATGAACCCACTTCAATGAAAGTTTTGTTTTCAAATGCATGTTCTATATGACAGAAACAATTGTAAATATTAATACATAGTACTATTTATAAAAACAATATCGAATGTTGCCTTTGGAAACTTAAAACATTCTTGCAGTAAGAAAATACGCCTCTTCTTTGACAGGCGTTCCGTTCCATTCAGACAACTTATTAAGAACGGTTTTTCAACATTTAAAAAAAAACGTGTTATAATACTTATAATGATGAAGAGGTAAGTAATAAAATATGAAATATGCATATTTTTCGTATTCTTACATTAACAGTAGGTTTTTATGTTGATTACGTCGTTTAAAGGAAACTAATATTAACACTCATCAATAAGTAGTCATGAATTGGCACAAGTAAAAATTTAAAAAAATTGGAAAAGTAAAAAGCACTAGTTCGCGAAAACCAACTTTCCGCACGCTAAACAGCCACGAAAAGTAGCGCTTTTTGAGCAACTGTATTAAAAAATAATTTTCGATCGTATTTTCACGGAAACGTACGTAATACGAACGAGTCTTGCTATTTCAGTCAGTCTCGGTACAAAGAGTACTGAGGTTGACTGAAGTAGACAAATACGAAAGTTTCGGATAAAATACGATGGAAAACAATTACGCACTAGGTGTATCTGTAGTCGGCACTCGGCAGTGACCCAGCCTATGAAGCCGATGGTTCTGAGGTGTGAATCTTGATTTAAGGGATTTTTTTGTGTGATGAGCACGGAGATTTGTGTCACTTAACTTCAAACCCGGGTAAATCCATTCGACCCTCAGCAAATATCTACCCTATTATTCTTAATACCAAAATCGCATAATCTGGGATTTACCCGAGTTCAGTCAGTCCGAGAAATATGAAGTTTAGGCTGATTTGAAAAATCTTTTAAAGTACCTACTTGATAAACATGCAAGCAAAGGAGAGAACCTACATCAATAAAAGTATTTATAAAAATATATTATTGACGGTAACTTTTTAATCTCGTCTTCGTTTTAGTCTCGTCTCGTCGTCGTCTTTTCATTATTTTAGGACAAGTTAAATAATAACCTAATATCTTGAAAACAGGACACTTATTTTAAACTTTCAGGCTCCAATACAAGGTCTGATTCGTATATCACGTATATATAGTGTTGTCTATTGCAGTTTATAATTTAAAAAAAACCGGCCAAGTGCGAGTCGGATTCGCCCACCGAGTGTTCCGTACTTTTTAGTATTTGTTGTCATAGCGGCAGCAGAAATACATCATCTGCGAAAATTTCAACTGTCTAGCTATCACGGTTCATGAGATTACAGCCTGGTGACAGACAGACGGACAGCGGAGTCTTAGTAATAGGGTCCCGTTTTTACCCTTTGGGTACGGAACCCTAAAAACACAAATCAAAAAATATTTCATAAAATAATTTGATTTATTCCCTAGTTAGTTAAAAAACCTGATTTTGCGAGCCATTATGACTACATATTTTCGCCCTAAAAATAATCCAATGGGTCTTACTTACTAAAACGAGACATGAAGCTTACCTCTTAACTTAACACTTCCGCGTCTGCAATTTCGCGCAAACTGCTTGTGCGCAGCGTTCGGTTATCGATCATCGCGGCTGCGCCGGCACTGAGCGATCGCAACATTTATTCGATAGCGGGCGATACGGGAGAGAGTTGCAAGCGAGGAGCGATGAGCGGGATAGGGAGGTCGCACACAGCGACTTTTTGGAGCGATACAGTCGCAAAAATAAAAGCAGATTGCAAAAGTAGATTGCAGATGCAGTTGCGAAAGTACGTGGACCTCGTAACGTTCTACCGCTGCTATTACCGCCTGCTGTGTCCAAGCCCAAGCAATGGCGGACCCAGGAATGTCCTTAAACTACGTCCAAAAGAGAGGTATGGGCACTGTGAATGTCATTTCGCTTTGTGTGGTAGGCACAGCACCTTCACCTTACAGAAAACCGCAGCCAAATAACACTAGATCCTACTCATAGTGTTGTGTTCCTGCCGGTGAATAAGGTTGCCAGAGCTCAATGAGGGTGCGGAGTGTTAGGGTCGGCAACGCTATGTAACTCCTCTGGAGTTGCAGGCGTACATAGGCTACGGAGACTGCTTAACATCAGGCGGGCCGTATGCTTGTTTGCCGCCGACGTAGTATAAAAAAAATGGCCGAAGAAAGGAGTGCAGAGCCTTAGTGAGCCTGTTCACAAGGACGAATCACAGCCGACACTAAGGTAGTCGCGATGTGAAATGGATGGTTTCAAGAAGGAAGAAAAGAAGGAAGCCAGTTCGTCCGAATCAGTGCGGTCCAGCACCGACTGGACCCAATTATGCTGCACCGTCAACGCTGCTGTGCTTCGAGCAACGCCGGCTTCCGACTTGTCGGAAGGGAGGAGCCCAAGCGAGATCTTACCGTATAAATCATTCCGCCATTATTTGCGGGCGGGAACGTGCACAAAGTCGCACTTTTCACTCACTACATACAAAATCCAATCTGTAATGACGACAAATACATAGAAAATGACACACGTCAAAGACAAATCTTGCACACCTCGATCTCTTTTTGTGTATGGACGAGTCACAACACGTGCGTAGCCATAGGTACAGTTGTATTGCAGAGGAAAAATAATACTAATGCCGTCTCCCTTCCCGGTGTTCCTCGAAGCTACTGTGTGTCGCCTGTGACTTGTAGCCATTAGTAAACCGTTACATAAACCTGAGACGAGAGGAAAGGCTTATTTGAGCTTGAACTAATTATGTTGATACTACCTATATATCTTGTGAGAGTAACATCCATAGGATTCTGGCCGCTTTAGCCTAGTCGGTACTCGGATCGAAGAAGGGTTGAAGGGAAGTTTTAATAATATATCGTTGTCTGAGTACCCACAACACAAGCCTCCTTGAGCTTACTGAGGGGCTTAGTCAATTAGTGTATGTAAAAAGGCCGGCAACGCACTTATAACTCTGGTGTTGGACACCCCATGGGCGGCGGTAATCGCTTACCATCAGACGATCCATCTGCTCGTTTACCTCTTATATCATAAAAAAAGCAGCTAAAAACATGTCTAGAGTCAGACTAATTAAGCTAACTCGGCAGCAATTTTGATAGCATATAGACTGTGCAAGTGTTACTTTAAACGTCAAACTTCTATGAAATTATGACGTTTAAAATAATCCTTGCACAGTTTGTGCTATTAAAATCGCTGCCGAGTTAGCTTGGTCTGACTATACATCTTTACGTATTTTGTATTTAATTTCACAGTTAGATAAGAAAACATTATTAAAGCAAACAAACGTTTGATAATAACTACGTTCTTACACGTGCGATCACTACTTCATTACGCATGCTCCTTGTTTAGCGTAGCTAACTTACGATAAAATAACCTTTTACAAAAACATTTTACGGTCTTCGTTGGGGGAAAGTGATCCACCGCTTTTTCATAAAAACGCGCCTAGTCCGCATTTTCCTCTCTGGATATTGACACTATGGAAATTATTTCGTTTGACTTTTTTAGATTTTTTTTACATGAATTAGGAGCGATTTTTTTTTATTTATATTTACAATCAATAAAAGTCTTATTATTATTTTTTTTAATTTCCACCTGTCTTATAAACGATAGGTACTTAAAGCGTTTACATACCTACATATGTTACGGGCAACTTGATAAATCTGGTCACCATGAATAATGACCGGTCTGTATGCATAATGCCCGCATCAAGTGGGTAATGTACTTAATTAAAACTGCTTGAATAATCACTTTGACCGGTTAGTATGAATAATAACCACCCTACGTTGGGCAATGTAATAAAACAGATGAGCTGTAGTGTAGGTTTAGAAAGGAGTCTTTGGAGTGTATAGTTAATTAGTTATTACTTTTTTTGAAAGATTGCTATTAAGTTCTTTAGGCGCTAAAAACAACAAAACATAAGTTGGTTTTGTGTTAGGAATTTAATAACTCGTAAAATATTGAATATTTTTATTTCAAAAATTAGAGGTAAATAGAGCATACTTAGAGCTATTTTTTTGACCCAGGTTTGAGATCTGTAGCTCAACCAGGAGTGACGCTACAGCCCGTCGCATAAGAAAAATTTAAGTTTGTTTTTGCGATTTTGGTTTTGCTGCGACTCCCACTTGACCAAAATAGTTAGGTTAGATTAGGTCTCTGGGTTTTCCACCTATTTCGGCGAATTCCACCCCGTAAGGGGTGGTTTTCGCGTGGTAAAAGTATGGAAGACTCCGCGAAGGGGTCGAACCCGGAGGGGGCTCCAACTACGGGGCCCCATAAAGGGGCTGTAGGGGCGTATTCTCCGATCTTGCCCTACTGTGAGGAACCTATGGAGGGCCAGGACATGGCCGAGGCCGTCTCTTACAAGAGGCCCCATGAGGGGGACCAGGACCAGGAGGACCTGCACCATGAAGCTCATGGAAGAGGGCCTAAGATTAGCACCGGGCGGAGGGGTAGGGCCAAGGCCGTGGGGATGAAAGCCCCCAAATCCCACTCTACTGGCCTGTCAAAAGCCAAGGCCAAACTGAGGGCACATAAGGAGGACTTCCTTTTGGAGGTGCGGGACGCCCAAGGGGTGAAGGGGATGGTTCTCCCTCTCCCCACCTGCCGAACAAGGTCCCAGGGGGACAACAAGAAGAAGGAGGATAAGGAGCCGGGGAGGCTGTCCCCGTCCCCGTCCCCAAGCCGAGAAAGTGGAGTACGCAGCCGCAGCCCGCTCCCGTACACGGACTACGCGGACTACATTGAAATACTGCGGGATTCGACCCATATTGTCTTAGAGGCTGCCGGGAAATCCGGCAACCTAAATGGACAAGTCTGGGGTAAAATGAACCAGGCCTGCCGGGACATATTGGCGGCCACGGACTGTCTGGCGGATAGACAAGAAGGCGAGGAGTTGCGGGCCTTAAAGGCTGATAATAAGAGAATGCGGGAGCAACTTGCTCAATGCCAGACCGAGATGAAGGCCCTTCGTAGAGCCTTTTCTGAGAGGGAGACCCGGCCCCTAGCACAGGCCCCGACGGCTCAATCCGATCAGCTTCCGGCGGGCTTCGCTGAGGCCCTCGCTGAGGCCCTCAAGGAACTGAAGGAGGACCTGAAGCAGGACCTTACAATTACCATGGGGAACATGATCTCGGCCCGCACGGGCTATACCCCCGAGCCGGTCCCCCGCCCCCCTCTCGCGGCGGACAGAAGTAAGACGACTGCGAGTCAGCCCACCCCCCAGCTGGAACTGCTGCCTGAGGCACCCCCAAGGACAGAGACACGTGCGCTGCCCGCTAGGCAACCTAGGACCCCTGCGGCCCAGCCTTCGACACCAGCGGCCAAGAAGAGGGCTAATTCTGCTCCCAGGCAGAAGATGGCGAAGGAGCCCAAAGCCCCCCCCTCCTCGCAGCCGGCAACTAGAACACAACAGCTTAATGAGTCTTGGACGCAGGTTATCAGGAAGGGCAAATCCGGCAAATCATCCAAGCCCTCCCCTCCCCCCGCCGCTCCGGCCCGGAAACCGGCACCTGCGGGCCCACGAAAGCTGGTTGTGCCCTCTACGGCCGCGATTGTGGTGGCCTTGAAGCCGGAGTCTGAGGCGACATACGCCTCAATCATGTCTAAAGCCACCACATCGGTGAACCTTGCTGATGTGGGTCTAGGGCACGTCAAAGTCCGCAAAACAGCTGCTGGAGCCAGGATAATTGAGGTGTCTGGGTCGGACAATGGCAGAGCGGCTGACGAACTTTGTCGAAGAATGGCGGAGGTGATCGGAGATGAAGCCCGTGTATACAGGCCCACCAAAATGGCGGACCTACGCATTTCTGGCCTAGATGAGGCGGCCACTCAAGAGGCGATCGCGGGAGCAATCGCTCGATTGGGCGAATGCCCACCGAATGAAGTTAAGGTGGGAAAAATTAGGGCCCAATATAATGGAACAGGGTCGGCACTGGCACAATGCCCTATAACAGCGGCCAAGAAAGTCACTACAGCGGGTCGACTACTGATAGGATGGTCCTCGGCCCTGGTAGTGGCGCTGGACCCGACACCGATGAGATGCTACAGGTGTATGGGCACGGGGCACACCAGAGCACTGTGCCCTTCGCCAGTGGACAGGAGCAGCCTCTGCTTTCGGTGTAGCAGGCCGGACCACAGGATAGTGGACTGCAAGGCGGAGGCTGCCTTTTGCTCTGTGTGTCATGCGGCCAAACGTCCAGCGGAGCATATAATGGGTGGTTTCTCCTGTGCGCCCCCACCAGCAAAAGGTAAAGAGGCTCTTCTGAAGACCCAAAGAGCCCCAATGTGTAACGCCGACCAACCGGCCAGTGAGGGACAAAGTATGGATCTTTAATGCCAGTACACCCGTATCTGGACATTTTACAGTGTAATGTCAACCACTGCGCTCGTGCTCAAGATCTGCTCATGCAATCCACGGCGGAGTGGGGCATCTCCATAGCGGTGGTGGCGGAACCATATTTTGTTCCTACCCAAACTAACTGGGTGGGGGCCACAGACGACAGGGTAGCAATGATGGTACCGGCGGTGGGTGACTTTCCGCCCCTTACGCCTATAGCCCGTGGCCGGGGATACGCGGCGGCAAAATGGGGTGAAACTGTAGTCGTGGCATGTTACTTTTCCCCCAATTAGTGATGGGCAGCGGTAACATTCCCGCTACCAGTAATTTTCCATTTGGGAATGTTACTAGTAAGTTACCAATGTTACCAGTAACATTCCCAAAAGCCGGTAACATACGAAACTGATGATAGTGATGACTTATATGAGATAAAATAAGGTTCAAAACTTATTTTTTTAGTATAACTTACTTAAAAAATATGTCCCATAGTTCTTAATTCGCTGACATAAGAGCTATGGGATCAATTTTATAAATTTGGTATACAG
This sequence comes from Cydia strobilella, assembly GCF_947568885.1. Taxonomy (NCBI): domain Eukaryota; kingdom Metazoa; phylum Arthropoda; class Insecta; order Lepidoptera; family Tortricidae; genus Cydia; species Cydia strobilella. The sequence goes on along the minus strand of NC_086059.1, from coordinate 12,828,244 downwards.
ATAGTGAGTACCGGGGAAGGACATAGGATACTTTTTATCCCAGAACACTCCTTAAGGGGAAGTTAGGGGAGTTGACATTTGTATGGGGAATCAATAACCGCTGAACCGATTTAGATGAAGTTTGGTATGGAGATAATTTAAGTCCTAGGGAAGAACATAGGATAGATATTCGCGAGCTTGGTTTCCGCAACTAGACGTCTTACTATTGCGCCTATTTTGCGTGAGGAACATAGGATAGGTTTTACCCTAGAAATCAACCCTAAAGGGGGTGAAAAGGGGAGTGGAAATTTGTATGGAACCCAATAAAACCGATTTAGATGAAATTTGATATGGAGATAGTCTTAATTGTTGGGGAGGATGTAGAGTAGTTTTTATTCCCGAAGACATCCTGTTCTCTTCTCCACTCTTCTAACACTCACTCAAAGTGCCGCTGGTAATGTATGATGGAGGCAGCTCAAGACCTGGAACACCTGAAGTGCTCCTGGGTGCAACGGGTCAGGGGTAACAATCGCTCAACGTGCTGCTGGTACTATACGATGGATAAAGCTCAAGACAATGTGGAGTGCTACTGGGCGCAAAGGGTCAGGGGTAACACTCGCTCAACGTGACGATGTTTGTATATGATGAGGAAAGCTCAAGACCTGGAACACCTGGAGTGCTGATGGGTGCAACGGATCAGGGGTAACACTCGCACAACGTACCGCTAGTAGTGTATTATGGGAAAAGCTCAAGATCTGGAACACCTGGAGTGCTGCTGGGTACAAAAGGTTAGGGGTAACACTCGCTCAACGTGTCGTTGGTAGTGTATGATGGAGATAGCTCAAGACCTAAACCCCTGGAGTGCTGCTGGATGTATCTGATGAGGGTAAAATTCCTTTAATCTGAAGTTGGTAGAGTATGCTGTAGGCAGGTTAAGTTCTCCAAGACCTGGAACACCTGGAGGTCTGCCAGATGAAGCAGGCGTCTGACCAGAGCTACCACACGCTTAACGTGCAGTAGATACTGTTTGCAGACGAAGTCGCGGGCAAAAGCTAGTAGTTTATAGGAAACTGTGATCATTATTTATTATCCCTTTACTACTACTACTCTAATTTCAACTTCGATTAATTAATATAAAATCGAAATGTTTCCACTTGAAACGTTATACAAAACTTTGCCCGCGGCTTCGCCCGCGTGATTTATAAATCTATGTCGTTTTGTCTGATGTACAGGGTGCAGGGGAGGCAGGGGAAGGAGAAAATATGGTTTTATAACGACTTACAAAAGATGGTTTATATGGTTCGTAGGTAGAATACATATATATGTACTTACGATGTTTTTTGCATTTTACTTAGAATGGAAACCTAAACTTATAAGAAGCAAAATCCGTAATGAGTACATTCAAGGTGCTACCTTCTTGTAGCACCTTGAATGTACTCATTACGGATGCAGGAAGTTTCCCGATGACTTACTCCTCCCGCCCCGTCCATCCCGCCGCGCCGCCCGCACTCGCCTAGGTACCGATTGACGACGATCGAGATGGCACCAAATACAAATTTAAAAATCTATTAGGATAACGCGGGTCTCCATACCTCAAAAGCAAAATTAGAACCCTTATAGGATCACGTGTGGCTGTCTGTCGGTCCGTCTGTTACAACCGATTTGCTCCGAAACTACAGGACCGTTTGAATTGCAATTTGGCACAAATACGAGTACTTTCAAGAATTTTTATGAGCACATTATTCAATTTCAAAATCGATGCGATTTTCGTAATTAACGTCCCAAAAAACCATAAAAACGACACCTATATTGATATTTAGACATTTCAACCCCATTGCACCCCAACAGGGGAGATGGTTTTTTCACGTCCGTCACGTTGGATTTTAAAATCGTTCTTGTTTTCCTAATTAGCGACCCGATAAACCATAGAAACAATACCCATGTTGATTTTCAGACTTTGTTACCATATTTGCATAAAAACCTGTAACACGTGTTTATTCATTTATCGTTAGGAATACTCCTGTGAAGTTTCGAATATAATAGTCTAACTAATCTTGTTTCCCCATACAAACTTTGAACCCCCATTTAACCCCCTTGGGGGGTGAATTTTGAAAAATTATTTCTCAGTGCACCCCTAGAGCTTATAAAAAACCTACGTGCCAAATTTGGAATCTCTAGAACCAACGGTTTGGGTTGTGTGTTGATATGTCAGTCAGGCAGTCAGTCAGTCAGTCAGTCAGTCAGTTTCTTCTTTTATATATTTAGATGTTGATTGGTTTATTCTAATAATTAAACTGATTTATACACATATTTTCTTTTACTTTATACAGTTAAGCATTATTTTAATCATTATTTCCAGATAGTAATGTTCCCAGTAACTTTGGAAAAATACCTGGTAATATTGGGAATGTTACCGGTAACATTGGGAATTTACTCTCTCAGAGATTCCTTGACTGTTTTATGACTGTAAATAATAGCATTATTATTTACTTAAGTATTTAACACGAAAAAAGCATATACAATTCTAATAATTTTTTCAAAGTTACTCAATGTTACCGATCTGGGTAATGTTACTGGTAGCATTACCGGGAATATTCCCACTTTAGAGTAAGTTACTGGTAACGACCCATCACTACCCCCAATAAACCGCTTCGCGATCTTGAGCGATTCCTAGAAGAGGTCGGGAATATTGTGAGGAGAGCGAGCCCCAGCCAGGTGCTCGTATTGGGCGATTTTAACGCCAAAAGTGAAGCTTGGGGCTCGCCCCTCACAACCCCAAAGGGAGCTGCCCTAAGGGACTGGGCGGTGGCGACGGGTTTGGCTGTCCTGAACCAGGGCAACGCCAATACATGCGTGCGACGGCAGGGGGGGTCTATTGTCGACATATCGTTCGCGACCCCTGCCGTCGCCGCGCGTATAACGAATTGGCGGGTCCTGGAGGAGGTGGAGACCTTGTCCGACCACCTTTATATACAAATGAGGGTCCACAATGCACCGGTAGCCCCACCGATGCCCGGCCGAAGTAGAAGAAACTGTTTTCCTAAGTGGAAAATATCAGAGCTGGACCGCGAGATGGCGGACGAAGCCGCAATGGTTGAGGCGTGGAATAACCCTCCTCCAATAGCGCTAGGAGTGGATGAGCGTGCCTCACGCCTCCGCGAAAGTCTGCAATCAATATGCGACGCAGCAATGCCACGTGCCGGACGACCTACAGCAAGGAGGAGTGTATACTGGTGGTCGGAAGAAATCGCGGCCCTCCGTGTCACCTGTAACGCGTGCCGCCGCGCATATAATCGATGTCGACGGAGGAGGCATACTGAGGAGGAGGAAGAGGCAGCATACCAGGCCCTCAAAACGACAAAAGAGGCTCTCAACCGGGAAATTGCCAAAAGAAAGGATGAGGCGCGGGAGGAGTTTCTGGCCACACTGGACCGGGATCCATGGGGGCGACCGTACAGGCTTGTACGCAACAAAATGAAGCTTGCCCCCCCTATGGACTCCCTGGAACCGGAACTCCTCACGCGAATAGTGGAGGGCCTCTTCCCACCGGCGCCCGACTTTACACCGCCGGTAATGTCGATCCCCCTGGCGGAACCAGAGGGTCCGATGGAGATCCCCGTGATCTCTGATATCGAGATGATGAGGGTAGACATCCGCTTAAGGGGATGTAAAAAGGCTCCTGGGCCTGACGGGGTACCTGGGAAGGTCCTCCCTATCGTACTAAAGCATCTCGGAGACCGGTTTAGGGAACTATTTGATGATTGCCTGAAAGAGGGCCGGTTTCCGAGATGCTGGAAGGGGGGTAGGCTATGCCTCCTCAGGAAGGAGGGCCGCCCGCCGGACAGTCCCTCCGGATATCGGCCGTTAGTACTCCTTGACGAAGTCGGGAAGATGTTGGAACGCATCCTCGCTGGCCGCATTCTCCAACACCTCAGGAACGCCGGCCCGGACGTCAGCGACAGGCAGTTCGGTTTTCGGGCGGGGCTGTCCACAATGGACGCACTTTCCTCTCTTAGGAAATTTAGTGAAGATGCAGCGGGGAGAGGGGAGGGTGTTGTGGCGGTGTCCCTTGACATCGCCAATGCCTTCGGCACCCTCCCGTATACTGTGATTAAGGAGGCACTTCGGTACCACGAAGTGCCTCTATACCTGAGTAAAATCGTGGAGCACTACCTATCTGAGAGGGTAGTGCTCTATGAAATGAGAGGGGGCCGTCGCGAGCGCGAAATGGCCTGCGGTGTTCCACAGGGGTCAGTCTTAGGACCTCTCCTGTGGAACATCGGCTACGATTGGGTAATAAGGGGGGCACAGCTTTCCCGCATGTCCACCATATGTTACGCGGACGACACGATGGTGGCTGTGCGGGGAAGAGAATTGGGGGAGACCCTGAGGAGGGCGGCGGTCGCCACAGAACTGACGATAGGCCGCATACGCCTGCTTGGGTTAAGGGTGGCCCTCCATAAGACAGAGGCGATAGTCTTTGGGGGAAAAGGATGGCGCCTGCCCGCCGGCTTGACGATCCAGGTGGAAAGAGAACCTGTCCAGGTCAAGGCCAACATCAAATATCTTGGCTTGGTCCTGGACAGAAAGTGGGATTTCGGGGAACATTTTACCCGACTTGCTCCCCGAATTGTGGGTGCGGCTTCTGCCCTAGGCAGGCTGCTGCCCAACGTGGGAGGACCGAGTGCCCCATGCCGCCGCCTCTTTGCGGGGGTTGTAAGAAGTATGGCCCTATACGGGGCCCCGATTTGGGCGGACCGGCTGTCGAGCGAGAACAAATCCCGGCTCCGGCGACCGCAAAGGGTGGTGGCCCTAAGAATAATTAGGGCCTACTCAACGGTATCCCATGCGGCAGCGTGTCTCCTCGCTTGCACCCCTCCGTGGGAGCTCGAGGCGCGGGTCCTAGCGGAGAGATACGTGTTGAGGGCGGAGGCCAGGGCTCGAGGAGAGCGTTTAGACCCAGAAGTGTTAAAGCGGGCAGACCGAGAGGCTAAGGTCAGGCTCCAAGAGCTATGGGAGACCGGCCTGGAGGACTCCCTCTATGGAACACGCACCATAGGGGCAATCCTCCCTCATATAGAGGCGTGGTTGAAGAGGGAACACGGGGCCCTATCATATAGGGCAACGCAGGTGATGACCGGACACGGCTGCTTCGGTCATTACCTGCACAACATAAAGAGGGAAATGGGGCCCCAGTGTCACGAGTGCGGCGACCCTGATGACACGGCCCAACACACCCTAGAGGTATGCAGTCGTTGGGAAGGGAATCGCCGCGCTCTTGCGGCAGCAATAGGAATGACGGATCTCTCGCTGCACTGCGTAGTTGCGGCCATGCTGGGCAGCGAGAGGAACTGGAAGACGGTAATCTCCTTCTGCGAGGAGGTCATCTTGCAGAAGGAGACAGCGGAGCGGGGGCGCGAAGACGCGGCCGACGCGCCCCCGCTTCGGCGCAGACGAAGAGGGAGAAGACGTGCGCAGTACGCCGCTGTAAACTGCGTCCTCCCTCGGTAGGGCTAGTGGGTTGGGGGCCCACATTGCACGGTCCTACACGTCTGGGGGGAGAATCAGAAGCGTCCCTGATTCTCCCCTCCCTTGGCGCGGGTTCCCCGGTGTAAGACCGGGAAAAGGCGGGGGGCATGGTGGAAGAATGAATGCGCGAGCCCATGATGCCCCCATACAACGTCTGAGAGGGTGACGCCGCAGGGGATGTTAGTGGGTATTCTCCTCCCCATCCTCTGGTTAGAGGATGTACGGGAGGAGCGAGTCCCACATACCACCCCCCCCGGCTTCCCCAGCCCGGGGGGTGAGATGCGTAAATGCATTTACCCCTGCGTAAAAAAAAAAAAAAAAAAAAAGGTTAGAACTGCAATCCCACACAGAAAGAAATTGGGCATTATTCATAATGACCGGTCATTATTTATACTGCCCGGCTAATCAAGTAGCACACACATTACGTTACGAAATTTTATAAGTATTACAAACCAAAATTATGGAAAATATCAAGGAAGTTGGTTGCAGGCCGTATTAATGTCTGGTACCAAATCAAATTTTTCGCAAAATTCGGTTAAATTGCTTATTTAAAATATAATGGCTTTTGTTACGTAGTTAATGCTATTTAAGAAATTTTAATTCGTATGGAAATATGTTACGCTTTGAAGAACCTTAGCATATTAATTATTAACGAATTATACGGTACCTATATTTTAGTCTCTGGTAAAATAAGTACTTACTGAAAAAAAACTTGTAAAGAAGTACCTACACTTGTAATTATTGAACTTTTATACTTTTCTGGTGCCCATTTTATTTCAATCTGTCCAATTTTTAAAAAATGGTGTAACCATTTTTGTAAACTTTTTATAATTAGGAAATCATTAATTTTCTACAAATTAAAATTAAAAAAATATAGACGTTTATTTGAAAAAAAAAAGAAAAAATCATTTTTGTAAGTTTATTCTAAAATTGTATATGAAAAGGAATATAGGTAGATCAAAAAGCAGAAATGATTATAGCATTCCTGATTTACATCAAAATAATATCAAACTTGACCTTATAGCATTTTTTTCTAAATTTTTTTGGGGGCACTCCGCTTTAAGTCTAAATTTCGCATAAAATAATTGATTGGTTCCCCTTCCTAAATTAATCTATAAGTCAAAAGGACCAGCTCCAAGATAGGGAAGATTTAAATAGGTACTAAAGGACCCTCTAGGGGTTGAGTTGAGACGTGATTTTGCAAAGTAATAACACAAGCATTAAGAAATTAAAATCTTCTCGGGAAAGAGGTGTAGGGTTAGAGTTGGCGTAGCTTTATTTAACGTTCATAAGCGCATCGCATCTAAAGTATATCAGTACCTTACCTATAAAAAAATCCCATACCCCGCCGAAAAAACCGCTCTATTTTTCCATTATTCGATAAGAGAGAAACGCTGTGCAAAAAGAAAATCTCTCAAACGTTGGCGTTATTGACGCAATAACAATAAGTAAGAAACGCTGTGCGGAAAGAAAACCGATCAATATGTCATTATCAACGCGATAATAATATTATTATAATTATATGTATGTATACATTACACATTGTGTATGTATTTTACGTATATTAGTAGTGTATGTAAGTAGTATTCAGATAGTGAATTTTATCTCTGTACTGATTTTCTTTTCCCCACCAATTGTAAATTTTCTGTTTGTTTCTTGTACTGTGCCATAAAGGTTAAATAAATAAAATAAATAAATAAGCGAGAAACGTGCGAAAATTGTGGAATCATAGCGATCTAAATTTGACCCGTGTTGTGGCAGTGAAAGGGTCAACGGCTCCTACAACTTGTCCGGTCTGCCAGTGGCAGCCGGTTTCGTTTGTCGCATACTAGTCGATTGGTAAATGGGTTACTTGATCGACTTAAGTACCCTAGTTTGCGAATACATACCTCCAATGATACTTTCTGTGCTAAAGATAGGGAAGATTTAAGTAGGTACTAAAGGACCGTCTGGCGGTTGAGGCATGCATATTAAACATATTGATTGATTTATGGAAGTTTTGTTATTAAAATTAATAACACATGCATTAAGAAAGTATATAAGTACTTAGTACTTACCTATAAAAAAATCCCATACCCCGCCAAAAAAATCGCTCTATTTTATTCGTTATTCGACGCGATAAGAGAGAAACGCCGTGCAAAAAGAAAATCTCTTTAACGTTGTCGTTATTGACGCAATCAGGGATCGGAACTGGTTTTTTGGTAAAAACTTCGAAATAACCATATATTTCGAATTATTTTATACTAATGTAGAACTCAGTTGTGTTCTTAGGTCACGACTTCGTATTATTAGATTGCCCAATTAGAAATGAAATAATTAACAAAGAACGAAAAAATACCGTTTTCGTTCCCATATAAAAAATACCGGTATCCGATCCCGGGCTTAGCACTGTAGCATTTTTATCGCCTGTCACCATGCCTGTCACGTTCTAACAAGTAGGTAAGTGCGAAAGTTACAGGCATAGTGACAGGTGATAAAACTGCAACCATGCTGACACCGGACGCAATAAGCAAGAAACGCTGTGCGGAAAGAAACACGATCAATATGTCGTTATCAACGCGATAAGCGAGAAATGTACGAAATGAACGAAATGTACGAAATGTACGAAAATTCCGCAATCATAGCGATCTACATATGACCCGTGTTGTGGCAGTGAAAGGGTCAACGGCTCCTATGACTTGTAATTTGCCCTGTCTGCCAGTGACAGCCGGTTTCGTTTGTCGATACTAGTCAACTGGTCTTGTCAATGGGTTACTTGATTTAAGTAGCCTAGTTTGCGGACCCGAGGGAAAAACTAGCTATCCTATAAGGCCTACTTGCACCGTTTAACTAACCCAGCGTTAAGCGGTTAAACCGTTAACCCTGTGTCTAATTGTACTGGTAACCATGGTATTCCAGGGGTAACCGGCTAACACCGGTTCGGGAATGGTGCAAGTGGCAACCCTAAATGTCTTTTTTTTGCATACAGATGTTGTCTGTAGTACAGACTCTGTACCCATACAATATAATTATAGTTACAAAGAATTAATTTAATCTTACATATTTGCTTTGATCTTATATTTGACACCTTCTCAGGTAGAAATAAATGAAAAAAAAAATACAATAAAATTAAGGTAAAAAAAAATTGACGTAAGAAAAAAGGGGGTGTCACTATCACTACTCAATTATATTTTACAGTATTGTATTTATTTCCTACCGAGATGAGAATATGACCGTTTTTAATTTCGCTGTATTATAGCGAGTTTACTGCCCATAATATTTCTCTCATATCCCTGAAGGTGAAAGAATCTTATCATTAATTAAAATGTATTTTCCATTTCATCATCACATAGTAAACGGCTGCCGGTGTTTGTTGTGTGTACACATAATGCCATTCATAAAGATAACGGTTTCACGGTAAAGTAGTGGGGTAGCATTGATTGAAGATTAAAATGAAAACGAAAAATCTTTATTCATTAATGAAGGAACCATGTCTGCTTTTTGGTTTACTACTCTATAGTTTAGGTATCTTAGTTGCTACAAAGTGATGTCTTAGTTACCAGGTAGGCACAACTATAGTCACTGTCGTTAAAATAAGATGTACAATTGTCGCATACTTTTAAACTAACACGGGACTAAGGCGCGGTGTATAGTAAAATGCGCTATTTTAAACTAACACGGGACTAAGGCGCGGTGTATAGTAAAATGCGCTATTTTAAACTAACACGGGACTAAGGCGCGGTGTATAGTAAAATGCGCTATTTTAAACTAACACGGGACTAAGGCGCGGTGTATAGTAAAATGCGCTATTTTAAACTAACACGGGACTAAGGCGCGGTGTATAGTAAAATGCGGTATTTTAAAGCCATATTTACAGACTTTTACAAGGATTTCCTGCATTATTTTCTAGTATGTATATAATAGACCTGTACCAATAACTTCTGAGGTTATAAGAATATTAATGTTGCTTATTTTTTATATATAGTTTCCAGACCATATACTAAACCTAAAAATAATATTTTGTGTCATCCTAGGTATTTGCTTAGGTAGAAATTTAGGTATTTCTTTTTTCAATCAGCATTCTGTAAAAAAAATATTCGAGACGAAATTCTTTGTTTCCCTGTAAAGGCAAAGTGGCTTCCGACGTACACACGCATTTTGTGTCATTTTCATCCACGGGTATAATGGCATTTAATAAATACCTAATATTGATCCTAAAACGCCTAAAAAAATATTAGAGTCGGTAAGTGAAGTGTTGTACTTTACAGAACATTGTTATATGTTATTCAAACAAATCTGTGTCAAATTCATCCACCGCTTTTATTAAAAAAAAAAAAATTTCTAATTAACACCCTGTATCTGCCACAAAAAAAAATTCATATTATTAAGTTTACGTCTACAATATTATAATACCACATTAAGACATCATTCATAATTTGGGTCATTTTGATCCACGGTTTTTTTACCATCTGGCAAAATAAAACTCAATTGAGCAAGAAGGGCGTGCGCGGGGAAGGGTACCTACGCGGGTGGGGTGCTTATTATACTTGCCGCAATATCAGCTGGCGACTGAGATCTTAATACTATCTCCTTTACCCTTGTTAATACCAACCAAGAGATGGCATTATGAGCTGTCTCGCCACTTAGTTTTGCGATACAGTGTATTTATTTCATTCGGAGGCATAATTACATTGTCTTATCAATCTTACCGTAGTAGGTATATAAATATAATTAAAAATAAACTGTAGGCTGCACTCCTCATACTGACCAACATTTGTGACGTTCCTAATCAAAAGGTACCACTTTCTCTGACAGGTTATTTGTATAGAGATATAATCAAATTTCGTCTTTATGGTAAACGACAAAGTGGTACCTACCTTTTGATTGAGAATGTCACATCAGCGACTTAAAAATTACTTTTGTTTCGATTTTTAGTAGACTTTTTAAGTTTATTTTAAGACGCAATTTATTGTGATTTTTGTTATGTTTAAGCGTGGCAAGCAACATTAATTACATTGATGATGATGTTCATTAAATACAATATTTTTTCATACTATACTGAACTGTCACCCTATACATGAGAATGAACAGCGCCCTCTTGACAATGATCATATATTACTGGTCAGGCTTTAATATGTGTCATAATTTAGTAAAGTCCCCTTTGTGGATTCTAAGTTTCCGAGTTACAGCAGTTTAGTGAAAGCGTTTTTTTTAAATATAAATTAAGGGTTGAATAAAGAGGAAAGAAAATTTGATTATTTTTGCGCTACGACGCACGGTTTAGGAGATACAGCCCTATAAAGTTTTTTTTATTGTTTTTTTCTTTTTTTCTTTTTTACATTGTGTTTTTTGTATATTACTTTGGGGTTTCATAAAGGGGAACGAAAATTTAATTATTTTTGCGCTACGACGCATGGTTTAGGAGATCAAGCCCTATAAAAAAAAACTTTTTTTTTTGTATAAATTAATGGTTACATAAAGGGGACCGAAAAGTTGATTATTTTTGCGCTACGACGCACGGTTTAGGAGATACAGGCCTATATAGATTTTTTTCTTTTTCTTTTTTACGTTTTTAAATCTTAATTAAGGGCTTCTTAAGGGGAACGAAAATTTGATTATTTTTCGCTACCATGCACGGTTTAGGAGATACATCCCTAAAGTTTTTTTTGTTGTTTTTTTTTTTCTTTTTTTGTCATTGCGTTTTTTGTTATTACTTTGGGGTTTCATAAAAGGGAACGAAAATTTTATTATTTTTGCGCTACGACGCACGGTTTAGGAGATACAGCCCTAAAATGATTTTTTTCTCTTTTTCTTTTTTGCGTTTTTAAATCTTAATTAGGGGCTTCTTAAAGGGGAACGGATATTGATTATTTTTGCGCTACGATGCACGGTTTAGGAGATACAGCCCTATAAAGTTTTTTTGTTATTATTTTTTTCTTTCTTTTTCTTGTGTTTTTGTATATTATTTTGGGGCTTCATAAAGGGGAACGAAAATTTTATTATTTTTGCGCTACGACGCATGGTTTAGGAGATACAGCCCTATAAAGATTTTTTTTTTAATTTTGCGTTTTTTTAAATATAAATTATGGGTTGCATAAAGGGGAACGAAAATTTTATTATTTTTGCGCTACGACGCATAGTTTAGGAGATACAGCCCTATAAAGATTTTTTTATTGTTTTTTTTCTTTTTTTTCTTTTTTACAGTGTGTTTTTTGTATATTACTTTGGGGTTTCATAAAGGAGAACGAAAATTTTATTATTTTTGCGCTACGACACATGGTTTAGGAGATACAGCCCTATAAAGATTTTTTTTTTAAATTTTGCGTTTTTTTAAATATAAATTATGGGTTGCATAAAGGGGAACGAAAATTTTATTGTTTTTGCGGTACCACGCACGGTTTAGGAGATACAGCTCTATAAAGTTTTTTTTCCTGGTTTTTTTGTTTTTTTTTTAAGTATTAATTACGGGTTTCTTAAAGGGGTTTTTTAAATTATTTTTGCGCTACGACGCATGGTTTAAGAGATACAGCCCTATAATGTTTTTTTTTTTTTAATTTTGCGTTTTTTTTTAAATATAAATTATGGGTTGCATAAAGGGGAACGAAAATTTTATTATTTTTGCGCTACGACGCATGGTTTAGGAGATACAGCCCTATAAAGATTTTTTTTTTTTAAATTTTGCGTTTTTTTTAAATATAAATTATGGGTTGCATACAGGGGAACGAAAATTTTATTGTTTTTGCGGTACCACGCACGGTTTAGGAGATACAGCTCTATAAAGTTTTTTTTCCTGGTTTTTTTGTTTTTTTTTTAAGTATTAATTACGGGTTTCTTAAAGGGGTTTTTTTTAAATTATTTTTGCGCTACGACGCATGGTTTAGGAGATACAGCCCTATAATGATTTTTTTTTAAATTTTGCGTTTTTTTTTTAAATATAAATTATGGGTTGCATAAAGGGGAACGAAAATTTTATTATTTTTGCGCCACCACGCACGGTTTAGGAGATATTATATCTATATATATATATATATATACATAATATAGCTATAATAGCTCTATAAAGTTTTTTTTCCTGGTTTTTTTTTTAAGTTTTAATTAAGGGTTTCTTAAAGGGGAACGAAAATTTGATTATTTTTGTGCTACGATGCACGGTTTAGGAGATGCAGCCCTATAAAGATTTTTTTTGTTGTTTTTTTTTTTCATTGTGTTTTTTGTATATTATTTTGGGGTTCCGTAAAGGGGAACGAAAATTTTGTTCTTTTTGCGCTACCACGCATGGTTTAGGAAATATAGCTCTATAAAGATTTTTTCCTGTTTTTTTTGTTTTTTTTTTAAGTATTAATTAAGGGATCCTTAAAGGGGAACGAAAAATTGATTATTTTTGCGCTACGATGCACGATTTAGGAGATGCAGCCCTATAAAGATTTTTTTTTTGTTTTTTTTTTCATTGTGATTTTTGTATATTAGTTTGGGGTTCCACAAAGGGGAACGAAAATTTGATTATTTTTGCGCTACGACGGTTTAGGAGATACAGCCCTATAAAGTTTTTTTTTTAAATTTTGCGTTTTTTTAAATATAAATTATGGGTTGCATAAAGGGGAACGAAAATTTTATTGTTTTTGCGGTACCACGCACGGTTTAGGAGATACAGCTCTATAAAGTTTTTTTTCCTGGTTTTTTTGTTTTTTTTTTTTAAGTATTAATTACGGGTTTCTTAAAGGGGTTTTTTAAATTATTTTTGCGCTACGACGCATGGTTTAAGAGATACAGCCCTATAATGTTTTTTTTTTTTTAATTTTGCGTTTTTTTTTAAATATAAATTATGGGTTGCATAAAGGGGAACGAAAATTTTATTATTTTTGCGCTACGACGCATGGTTTAGGAGATACAGCCCTATAAAGATTTTTTTTTTTTAAATTTTGCGTTTTTTTTTAATATAAATTATGGGTTGCATACAGGGGAACGAAAATTTTATTGTTTTTGCGGTACCACGCACGGTTTAGGAGATACAGCTCTATAAAGTTTTTTTTCCTGGTTTTTTTGTTTTTTTTTTAAGTATTAATTACGGGTTTCTTAAAGGGGTTTTTTTTAAATTATTTTTGCGCTACGACGCATGGTTTAGGAGATACAGCCCTATAATGATTTTTTTTAAAATTTTGCGTTTTTTTTTTAAATATAAATTATGGGTTGCATAAAGGGGAACGAAAATTTTATTATTTTTGCGCCACCACGCACGGTTTAGGAGATATTATATCTATATATATATATATATACATAATATAGCTATAATAGCTCTATAAAGTTTTTTTTCCTGGTTTTTTTTTTAAGTTTTAATTAAGGGTTTCTTAAAGGGGAACGAAAATTTGATTATTTTTGTGCTACGATGCACGGTTTAGGAGATGCAGCCCTATAAAGATTTTTTTTGTTGTTTTTTTTTTTCATTGTGTTTTTTGTATATTATTTTGGGGTTCCGTAAAGGGGAACGAAAATTTTGTTCTTTTTGCGCTACCACGCATGGTTTAGGAGATATAGCTCTATAAAGATTTTTTCCTGTTTTTTTTGTTTTTTTTTAAGTATTAATTAAGGGATCCTTAAAGGGGAACGAAAAATTGATTATTTTTGCGCTACGATGCACGATTTAGGAGATGCAGCCCTATAAAGATTTTTTTTTTGTTTTTTTTTTCATTGTGATTTTTGTATATTAGTTTGGGGTTCCACAAAGGGGAACGAAAATTTGATTATTTTTGCGCTACGACGGTTTAGGAGATACAGCCCTATAAAGTTTTTTTTTTAAATTTTGCGTTTTTTTAAATATAAATTATGGGTTGCATAAAGGGGAACGAAAATTTTATTGTTTTTGCGGTACCACGCACGGTTTAGGAGATACAGCTCTATAAAGTTTTTTTTCCTGGTTTTTTTGTTTTTTTTTTTTAAGTATTAATTACGGGTTTCTTAAAGGGGTTTTTTAAATTATTTTTGCGCTACGACGCATGGTTTAAGAGATACAGCCCTATAATGTTTTTTTTTTTTTAATTTTGCGTTTTTTTTTAAATATAAATTATGGGTTGCATAAAGGGAAACGAAAATTTTATTATTTTTGCGCTACGACGCATGGTTTAGGAGATACAGCCCTATAAAGATTTTTTTTTTTAAATTTTGCGTTTTTTTTTAATATAAATTATGGGTTGCATACAGGGGAACGAAAATTTTATTGTTTTTGCGGTACCACGCACGGTTTAGGAGATACAGCCCTAAAATGATTTTTTTTCCTCTTTTTCTTTTTTGCGTTTTTCAATCTTAATTAGGGGTTTCTTAAAGGGATTTTTTTAATTATTTTTGCGCTACGATGCACGGTGTAGGAGATACAGCCCTATAAAGTTTTTTTGTTATTTTTTTTCTTTTTTTTCATTGTGTTTTTACTTAGGGGCTTCATAAAGGGGAACGAAATTTTTATTATTTTTGCGCCACCACGCACGGTTTAGGAGATATTATATCTATATATAAAGCTATAATAGCTCTATAAAGTTTTTTTCCTGTTTTTTTTTAAAGTTTTAATTAAGGGTTTCTTAAGGGGAACGAAATTTTCGTTCCCCTTCATGGAACCCCAAAGTAATATACAAAAAACACAATGAAAAATAAAAACAAAAAAAAACTTTATAGGGCTGTATCTCCTAAACCATGCGTCGTAGCGCAAAAATAATAAAAGTTTCGTTCCCCTTTATGAAGCCCCAAAGTAATATTTATATAAAAAAACACAATGAAAAAAAAAACAAAAAGAACTTTATAGGGCTGTATCTCCTACACCGTGCATCGTAGCGCAAAAATAATAAAAGTTTCGTTCCCCTTTATGAAGCCCCAAAGTAATATATAAAAAACACAGTGAAAAAAAATAACAAAAAGAACTTTATAGGGCTGTATCTCCTAAACCGTGCATCGTAGCCTACGATGCACGGTTTAGGAGATGCAGCCCTATAAAGATTTTTTCCTCTTTTTTTTCTTTTTTGCGTTTTTAAATCTTAATTAGGGGCTTCTTAAAGGGGAGCGAAAATTTGATTATTTTTGCGCTACGTTGCACGATATAGGAGATAGATACAGCTAATACAGCCCTATAAAGATTTTGTTTCTTTTTTTTTCATTGTATTTCTCATGTATTACTTTTGGGTTAGATAAAGGGGAACGAAAATTGTATTATTTTTGCGCTACGACGCATGGTTTAGGAGATACAGTCCTATATATTTTTTTACACTGCATGTGCTCGAAAAGTGCGTTTCCTACGGAGCCATATCGTGCGGAAAGTATTGCTTTTCCGCACTAGTGCTTTTTGTTTTCAATTTTTTTTTACAGTACATATGGTGCTACTTTCTTGCACTAGTGCGGAAAAGAGCACTTACCGTGCATATGTCGAAAGTTTAAAGGGCCATATGTACTGTAAAACGTACGATACACGTGCGAATAGGTAATTCGCAACTCGTGTCGATTTAAAACACTCCTTTTAATAATTAAACTTATTTGCCATGACATGTTTTTTTTATTTACTCGCACAATGCATAGTAAAACATTGTATGATACACGTGCGTAAAGATGATTTCCGCACTTGTTGCATAAATAGCATTTTTTTTATCAAAGAATGAAAGAAAGTCACGGTATTAATAACCAAATTTTACTTTAGTGGTACCTTTTCCCTATCACTGTCACAAATGTATGTGGCGTTCACGTAAACGCGATATTTTTAAGATTTCCCTGCGCAATATTGCCAGCTCGCTCGCAAATCAAACATGTACTTACAGTTTTTTTGCATAATGGTGACATTGTACAATATCTATGAGTTTTAAATAGGTAAAAGATAATTCGACGCATTCTTTGCTTGCTTGTTGCTTGTTGTTGTGTTGTTTGCGTAACTTCCTTGAATAAGTTGCGTTAATTTGGCGCACAGGCGAAGTAAACATACGTTGCGTACGGCAAGGTCACGCCGCGGCCCCACCCTGCACGGCCTCCGTTGCCCATTCAGACCGCCCGCTAGCTTCGTTTGAACGCAAATAATATTTTTGTAATATTTGTTTATGCAGTGGATGCAAGTGACACAAATTCATACATCTTATTTATCCCGCATTTCAAATTAATAAGATGTAAACTCTAATATCTTTAATATTCTTTTGTAACGGTGACAGCCTGTTACAACAAAATTATCAAATATCTTATGAAGCTAAGCCTTAATAAGACACAAAATCATTTAATGGACCTATTTAAACGATTAAATTCGACCTAAGTAATTTTTTTTAACTCTAATTTTTTTTTGTGTCATTTAGAATATTATGACATAGTATCAGATTGCAGTGGACGTAATTGACACAAACTATGTTTTCACACTAAAAACACTATCCTAAATGCAACACAGTTACATGTTTTCTCTCGAATATTTTTTTCTCCAAGATAATTCAAAATAAAAAATAATTACCACAAAATAACAAATTACTAGAAAAGCAAATTATATATATGACACAAAACAAAATGTAAGATTTACATCTTAACAAAGTATTCATAAGCGAAAACAGAATTGACTTTAATATTTTTATAACCTAGGGGTCAAAATATAGCCAGCGGTACAGGTCTATAACTTCAGTCCTTGAATTCGTTATCTGCTTGTCAGAAACACGATGGCTCATTATTTCCTCGATATAATTTTCTTTGGAAAATATGCTTAAAATTTACTATTTTCCCTTATTTTAGAAGTACTACGACGAAAATTAATATGATACTTACTTCATTCAACAGCTTTTAAGTAAATCAAAGTTGCTTAACCTCTTATCGCGTAAAAACTTACGTTTATTCGTATTCGTATTCGTTTATTGCAGTCATGTACAATGAATTATGTCTAGGACTTATTACTATGGTACATGAACCCGGATAGGGTGAAGCAATTTACTAATTATATCTAACACATAATTTACAGTAAGAATAATCAAATCTTCATAATACGTCACATAATTTACTTACGAGTACATACATGTTTAACCGTAAATTTATTCTAATGATTTAATCTCAATAATTTTGCTAAATAAATAAATTCTGATTCGTCAATATTTGAGTCAAAGTTAGGCAATCAAATTACTTTAAATAAGTCATACATTGGCGTCGTTTAGGAATTCGTTAACAGTATAATAGCATTTTTCAATTAGCAGTTTTTTAAGGTTATTTTTTAAAGGCGGTGGGTTTATTTATTATTATGAGTGAAAATCGTGTTAGTCAATATACAATTGTACCGTTAACTACAATGTTTAGTAAACATTTATTGTGTTGGTGTTGCGTTCTGAAAAAAAAAAATTAGTATATTATTTGTTTCTGTGACATGTATTTTTTGCTACTGCAGCACCATTAGGGAATGCAGTAACCGGCCAAACTGTTGTAGTGTTCGTGACCGGTATAGAGACGGCGCCCGGGCCCCCTTTTTTATACAGGGGAAATGCGTTACGCATACCACCCGGGCGCGGGGATGTACCCGGGATGGTTATATGGGACACCACGTAAGTCCGGTATACCCACTAAAACCACCTGTCTGTCGCCTCGGTGCTGTAAGGCGAGGCCATGGGAACGCCAGTGCACTACCATGAGCCCGGGCGCGCCCCCGGGGCCTGGCTACGCGGATGTAGGATCCTACATCCGATATATGATCGGACAATGTGAAAACGCTCTTAGTGGGATGGTGCAAGTGGCGCTAACAGTGACAGTGCCCGCGTAGGACGCAGCGGTAACGCCGCGCCGCTACAGTAATGCAGCTGTAGTTACCATCTGAAGGTCCACTTCCACCATCCCACTAACCCGAGGTTAAGCGGTTAAACCGTTAACCAAGTGTCAAATTGTACTGGTTACCATGGTAAGTCGGTTTAACCGGTTAACCCCGGGTTAGTTAGTTAGTTAGTTTTGCTGGGCATTTTCCGCAACTCGACATCCAATGTGCCTATTTTGCGTGAAACGAGGTAGCGCTACTCTAACCACCCCAGCTCCTCCACGAAGCCTAGCAAGGTCTTCAGGTTGCTAGTTGCTTCCTTTAGTGTGCATGGATTTCCTAGGTATTTGCTCCTATATACTTCTACCTGTTTACAGTCTAGGAGAATATGTTTTGTTGTTTCTTCTTCTGCCATGCACGCTCTGCACATGGGGCTGTCCGTTTTACCCATGATATGTAGGTGTTTGTTTAGTGTGTTATGTCCTGTTATTAATCCTACTATTTTACGTAGTTGGCTTCTTGGTGTTTTCAGTAATATTTTGGTAAGTTTGTGGTTCAGTTCCGGTAGAATTTCTTTGGTTTGCCTGCATGTCTTCATTTCATTCCAGTACTTGTTGTGCAGTTGTCTGTGATGTTGTTCTAGCTGGTTGTGTATGTAGGATATTGGTAGAGGCATAATTGGCTCGGGTCCATATGCCGGTGTTTCTGAACCTTTTCTGGCCAGTTCATCCGCTGCATCGTTTCCTCTTGATCCACTATGCCCCTTTATCCATTGTACTCTTACTTTGTTGCCTTCTTTGCTCACTTCAGTGAGGCTCCGATGGCATTCAAGTATAAGCTCTGAGGTAAGTTTGTCGCTGCATAGCGCTTGTAGTACCGATTTACTGTCTGACAGTATTAGTATGGTTTCGTGTTTCACTTGTCGTCTTGTAATAGCATTGCAAGCTTCTAACCCCGGGTTAGTGAAATGGTGCAAGTGGGCCTAAGTAGGTATTTTTAAAATTTCGTCGTCATACATTTGATCTTAAATTGAAGGAAGTGCTAAAGAATACAAGTGTGAAAACCTTGTTTCCTAACGTCATACTGAAATGCAACATTATTTATGAGTTTTATGACGTCCGTGATAATGATAGCTCGTAAGTAGTTAACACTATCTTATAAAATTATCAAGCAATTAAGTAACTGTAAACTGTTGTAAAAATATTACGTATATTTTCCGACAACTCCCATTATGTAATTAGTAAGTACGCGTAATTAAGTAGTAAAATATCTTCTTCTTTGTCGTAACCTCATGGCTGAGGGACGTGACGAGTGTGGACACTCTTCACCAGTGCTCTCCAGGCCGCTCTGTCTTGGGCCCAGCAGTGCATGTAAAAATAATTAACTTTAAGTAGGTAAGGTAAGGTGGGGTACCTAAGACTATCACTTGTATGGAATTATCATTGTAATACTATTTTGTCTTACAACTTAAAAAACGGATACCTTTATTTGACATAATTATGACTTTAAACTTTATGGGAAACAATAGAGACCTATTATAAAATCATATAAAAGTCACACCTGAACGAAGATATTAGAGTTAAATTTGGACCATAGTTGGGAGCTTTTGGACTATAGTACGGTACGGTATACGGTGGTTTTACGCTACTGTTTAGTCTTGCCCCGAGCAAAATAAACTATGTTATTTTTACCCCTTCTTACCTTAATTGCTTTTTATATCTTTATGTTTTGCAACTTTCGTCAAAATTGCGATAAGCCGTTGGCCGTTATTAGTGGATGTCCAGACGGGACAATTTTCCGCTCAATCAGATGAAAACTTAATTGTGTGGTGTCGACGCAAAAATGAAATTCAAGGATATTTTGGCTCGACATTCCCACTATGAAATTGTGTACGTGTTGCCGCTAGATTGACAATCAAACTGTCAATTTAATTTCTGATCTAATTAACAATTTGATTTTCGCGTCTGGACGGGCCTTAAAGCTTTATACTGTATAACCCGCTGAAGAATGTGCCTTAATCGGGATAGCGTATTAATTGTGAAAAATAGATGAAAAAAAGTTTCAGGGACCAGTATAAAGGGGTAATTAACGTTAAGCGTATTTAATTGTTATCGTATTAAGCAGGTTTCACCAGCAGCAGCAGCAGGCAGTCCATAATGGCAGATTAGTCACGTAGACAGTTTCTAGGTGCGGTGGGGCAGATTTCGCAGGTGTATGTTTTCGCGGACGTAGTTTTTAAGCAAAAATCAGAACGGATGAAATTTAATTTAAATCGGTTTAAAATAGTAAAAGTTAAAATAAAATGACATCTGTGAAATGACCAGTGAAAATGAGACCAACTGTGAAATAGTGAAGTTGTGGCTGTGATTTAAATCGGTTTAAAATAGTAAAAGTTAAAATAAAATGACATCTGTGAAATGACCAGTGAAAATGAGACCAACTGTGAAATAGTGAAGTTGTGGCTGTGAAGTTGGGGCTGAGCTACAGGCTACCAACGGGGTCACAGGTGACGGATAGTGAACGGCCATCAGATATGGTGGTTAGCTGTGAATATGATGAATAAGCAGTCCCCGATCAAGAAGCGGCGAGGTCATCGGGCGTAGTGGGTAGGACGGTGGGACGGACTTCCCATTAAAAGCTACATGAGCCCTATGAAGACCTTGTGACATGGCGAGTAAATGCCGCCATCAAATAAGCATTCCCCTGATGTAGAGCAGCAGCTATATCAGTAGTGGCAAGAGGCCGAGGAAGCGGGTTCCGGTAGGGCTTTTGACCATAAAGTAATGGGCGATCCAAACCGGCCATTACACTGCGATGTGGAAGGCAAGTGGGGAAACCACCACATAACAAGTTCCCGATACGGAGTAATGAAAATGTCACAAATAAGAAATAACGTTCTTGACAACGGGCTTCCACGACGTAACATTCCGTGGCGGTCTGAGTCCGGCAGGGTCAGGAGTAAGGCTGACTCGGTCGTCATCATGCGAAACCCTTGCAAAATCGGAACGTGGAATGTGAGAACTATGCTCACACCAGGAAAATTGGAAGAATTAAAAGCAGAGATGAGCAGACTAAATATAGATATACTAGGACTTAGTGAAGTAAGATGGGAAGGAAGTGGTGACTATTGGAGCGATGATTTTAGGATAATTTACACTGGAGATGAACAAGGAGCTAACGGTACAGCTATAGTTTTGAACAAAAAATGGGGTACAAATATAGAAAACACAATACATTACAGTGATAGAATAACAGCGATAAAATTAACAAATAGTCCGGATAATATAATTATAGTCCAAGTATATATGCCAACTAGCAGATATTCTGACGATGATATCGAAGAGATGTATAACCATATCGACACAATACTGGATTCTGTTAAGGAAAAAGATATGTTAATAGTAATGGGGGATTTTAATTCAGTCGTGGGAGAAGGGTCAGAAGGTAATATACACGGAGTAGGATGGAGATGGCAATTGGGCGTTCCCGTCTATCCGACAGTTAGTAGCGACCGACTCACTTTATGCACAGACTATGCTCAGTTGTTGTGTAAACTTCATGCTCGAATGACATTCACGTCGTACGTAGGCTCGTCTAACAAAAATTGATAATTAAATTTAAAATGCCGTATTGTGCAGTATTAAGCTGCAGAAATCACAGCGGTTTAAAAAATCTTTCACGTGGAGGTATTTCTTATCACCGGTGGTTATTTATTTAAATATAATCCGATAAATACGAAAAATCTGTTTCTATTGCATTATTTACGAATGTTCGTTAAGTAAATCTATATTTTATCAGTTAGAACTTAAGAGTTCACAATCCTTTGTCACTATTCTTTACGTTTATCTGGAATATTCGCTATCCTAAATGTCAAATAACTTCGCTACTCAGATGCTGCGCAATGTCGATATTTATATCGATAAAGTTAAAGTTACGATATTTCAAGTTTGATGTTTGGTAGTTCGGTAATAAATTATTATTTTAGACACGTTTCTAATTATTATTTGGGATAATCAATGTCTTAGTAAATATGGCAGCTCTGGTCATCAAGCACTAAGTTAAGTCGGGGTCATTTCATGGCAACCTTTCAAACCTTCGTATTCCTTTACATACGTTTTTGTTTTTTACACCCATCATATTTTCATCGTTAATATAATTAGACTAGGTACTTAATGCACTTATGCGTACAATGCATGCAATGTGCCATGAATAAACGTTTTATATTTTCTATTTCTTTATTATTAATTATTGTAGGTTACCACAAGATGCCGATATTAAAAATAAATGGGTCAATGCTACTGGGCAAGAAAATTAGTTTCCGCAAAAATATAGCACCATTTGCTAGGAGCATTTCTTAGAGAAAGATTTCTGGGGATAAAATTGCCATACATCTCATCTAGCGTCCACACGCCTAAAACTTAGTTACTAATTTAGTAATTATTAGTGACATTCGGGCTCACTTAATTAATAAAAAGTGTTCCGTACCACGCAAACTAGCGTGAAATATTGGAATTTTGCCGCCCCCCTTCCTGATTTGATAGGTCACAATCTTACAATCAAATCAAGTGGGATCGATGAGCCAGTTTCATGTATGCTTTCACACCATACAATTAATTTGACAATTTAATCAGGTTGTCCCGTCTAGATTGGCCTTAAATGCTGCTACAAGTAAATATATTGTTAAAGACGAATACTTACCTATGTAAGTAATTGCAGATTTGTGATCACAAAATAACAGCAATACCGAGTTAATAGACCTTTAAAGAACTATGATTTTATCTGTTTGACTTTAAGATATACCTATATTTAATGTTCACATTAACAACCTAGTTGGTCAATTAATAAGAAACTAGTTAGATATTTGTTGTACTGTACTACATATTATTTTTCATACAATCACGATTATCACTACCTATATTATAATCATAAGTAAAGTATCATCTAAATGTGTTAAAACATACGGTAATGAAATATCAATACCTAACTGAACACACAAATATCGATAAAACACTCCGATTACACTGTCCCCTCCCTATATCGTCGAATGGAAAGAAGTTCCAACGGTTAGCTACTCGCAGGCGTGTAGAGGTCTCGAAAACACCAGTGTAACGTGACCGTGAGATCCGTAACAAACCATGCGTAATTAGACCTTACTTATACTGGTTTTTTAGCCCTTTTCTCGCCTGTAATAAGTAAGTGATTTTAAAATTATATAAAATAACGCCATCTGGTGTTGAGTAGTTGTATTAGGTGAACGTTGAGCGAGCTTTTGTGAAATGAATGAGATAATGAAAGAGTCGTATGTCATATAGCTTTGACATTATAATTTAAACCGTCACTCATGTAGCCTACAGTTGATATTCGTTCGAGAAATGTCCACCGGTAATAACTTTTTGGTATGGAAAGTTGCTACGAATCAGAGCAATTTTGTAAGTGTGTGACGTATTTTAACGTGGCTATGAATGTGTGAGTTTAGCGACACTGGTTTTCATACTAAATAGGAGTCATTTCACATCCACTAGTTTATTAATTCGTGGTAATATAGTAGGGAAATTTGGACTTGGAAGGAGGAACAATAGAGGAAATAGACTAGTACAGTTTTGTAAAGAAAATAACTTATTCATAGCAAACACAATCTTTGAACAACCCAAACGGCGGCTATATACTTGGAAAATGCCTGGCGACATAGGTAGATATCAATTGGATTTTATTATTACTAAACAGAAACATTATCAACAAGTCAGTTCATGTAAAACATTGCCCGGGGCAGACGTAAACTCGGATCATAATCTACTAGTTAGCACATTTAACTTCACGAGCAATAGACCAAAAAGGAAGAACAGGCCAAAGAAAATCGATCTCAGTAAGCTTAAGGAAACCGATAGCAATCACAGAGTGCAATATAGTAATAAGGTAGGATTAAAATTAGAACAGTATAAGAATGATGCAATAGATAACTTAGATAGCATAAGTATAGAAAATAGATGGAATAATATAAGAGATATTATTAAGACCAGTGCGGAAGAAGCACTGGGAAAGGAAAAAATTACACCTAAAAAGAATTGGTTGACTACAGAAATTATGGATCTGATGATTAAAAGACGGAAAGTAAGGAATAGAACAGATGAAGAAAGCATAAGACAATATAAACAACTTACAAATAGAATAACCTTGAAGTGCAGAGAAGCAAAGGCAGCAGATATTGAAAAAGCGTGCGATAATATAGAAGGTTGTATGAAAAGAGGAAAAATAGACATAGCCTATAAGGTGGTTAGAGACATAGGAAAACGCCACAGGACAAAAAGTGCTACAATAAAAGATGAAAACGGTAAAATTTTAATAAACAATGAAGATATTTTGCAAAGATGGATAAGATACATTGAAAGATTATATGAAGGCAATGGTTTAACAGACAATGATTTAGAAACCGTAATGGAAGTAGATGATGATAGATTAGGCCCAGAAATTATGAGAGAAGAATTTGATAGAGCGATAAATAGTATTCAGAACGGTAAAGCTGCAGGAGACGATCAAATTTACATTGAATATATAAACAAGTTAGAGTGTGAATTCATGAAAAATGAAATATTTACAATAGTTAAGGATATATACAATACAGGCGAAGTTCCAAGTGATTTCAAAATTAGTAAAACTATAGCATTACCTAAGAAATTAAACACACTTAAATGCGAAGAGCATAGAACATTAAGTCTTATATCACAGGCCTCTAAAATACTTCTGAAAATAATACAAAGCAGAATAAGACCGATAGATAAAAGCTATTTAGGACCCGACCAATACGGTTTCAGACAACATAAAGGAACTAGGGAAGCCATTCTCGCTCTTAGGTTAATTATTGATAGAAGATTGGATGTAGGGCTTAATACCCACATCGCATTTATAGATTTAGAGAAAGCATTTGACAAGATAGACTGGATAAAGATGATGAACATTATGAAAACAATAGGCATAGATTATAGAGACAGACGAATTATACATGCATTATATAAGGAACAGGAAACTATAGTAGAAATAGGACAGGAAAAAGGAAAGGCGAAAGTAAGACAGGGAGTGCGTCAGGGTTGTCCACTCTCGCCACTAATTTTTAATATATTCATTGAAACCGCCATCAGAAAAATTGTTGAACTAGAAAAGGGGGGTGTAAAACTTAACGGAGAAAGGTTTTATTTCGTTAGGTTTGCAGATGACATAGCAGCCATAGCAGAAAATTCTATAGAACTTGAACAGCTTGTAACGGAAATGGACCACATATTTACAGAATTTGGACTTAAAATCAACATCAATAAAACAAAAACATTAATAACATCCAAGCACAATAACAAAATAGATCCTATAAAAATCAGAAATACAGTCATTGAGCAAGTAAAAAGTTTTAAATACTTAGGAAGCATTATAACATGCAACTCCAGATGCACTTCGGATATCGTCACACGCATAGCCATGCCTAAGAAAGCTTTCAACACCAAAAAACACCTATTTAAAGCAAAGATATCTCGAAACATTAGAAAGCGATTTATCAAGACCTACGTCTGGAGTATAGCGTTATATGGTAGCGAGACGTGGACATTAACCCAGCGTGATAGAGACAGACTAAGCGCTTTTGAAATGTGGACATGGAGAAGAATGGAAGGTATAAGCTGGAAGGAGAGGAAAACGAATGCAGAAGTGTTGGACTTGGTAGGTGAGAAGCGATCTCTGCTGAGAATGATTGAAAACAGAAGGGGAAACATGTTGGGGCACCTGATACGTCACGATACTTACATAAAGTCTATAATAGAAGGAAGAATAGAAAAAAGCAGAGGCAGAGGAAGACCGAGACGTGCGTTTTTGGACCAAGCCAAAGAGAAAATCAACGTAGTGACGTATCAGGAGCTCAAAACAGCGGCAGAAGGAAGAACGGAGTGGCGGTTACTCCACCGACAAGAGCCAGGCTCTTAAGAGTTATGATGATGATGATGTGAAATATACTCTGTCAAATGATAATTCAAATCGGTCTTGAGTTAGACCAAGATTTGTCTGAAGCGATTTTGATAAGATAAGATATAAGATATTACCGCTACCATGTCTTTATATTAAAGAGGTGGCGATGTTTGTTAAAAAACACCTACAACTGTTTGAAAAAGTAGCCAGGTATAACAGAAATTTTCGAAACAATCATAAATTGGCTAGTATTCATTGCCCACGCACTGTCTTCTATAAGAACAGTATTTATTTCATGGCAATTAAAATATTTAATTGTATTCCAGACGAATTTAAATCCTTTGATGATAACAAATTTAAAAGGAAAATAAATGAATGGTTACTGCATAGAATGTTTTACACGGTTAATGACTTTTTAAATAATAAAGGGTGCTTATAATTAAATACTATTATATAAAAAATGTCTACTTTAAACTGATTGTCAATTAGTCTTAGTAATAATTTATTATGCTTAGCCAAATATAATTATGTTAATATAGGTACTAATTATGTTATCTTTTGACATTAAATATTATTGTTAGCTTTAAGTAAGAAATATTGTACGCCATTAAGATGGTAGGCTATGGTTTTAGTACCCATAAAATGTAACACCTTTTTTTTTACCTATAGTCACAATAAATATATTATGATTATATTATGATTATGATTATGATTATGATAGCCCAGACTGTAAAAGTGCTATCTAGAACGTCAAACTTCTATGAAATTATGACGTGTAAATAACAGAGCACAGTATGTGCTGTCAAAATCGTTGCAGTTATCTTGGTCTAACTCTAGTCTTCTTCCTTTTATCGCGCATTATCTTCATGGCGCTTACGCGTTTAGTCGTGAGATTCACGCTCCGCTTCTATGGTTTGTTGTCAAAACAACATTAACTCATGGTGCAAAATACTGGTTCTGTGTGCCGGTTCTATAGTTTGTCAAAGGACTGTCTCATTTCAAACATAGACAGAGAGAATCATACTATCTTTGTCTTACAACAGTACTAGCACCCAAAAGAAAGGGATGAGTATAATTTTCCTGGTTGTTACTGACTGACAAATTGGTTTGACCAACTATATACGTTAGTAATAATAGTTCAATGTCTCCTGTATGGAAATATTGAAAATTTTCAATCTGTTAAAAAAGTAACATTACTTGAGCACGTTTGCGAAGGAATTCATATCATAACTATATTGTCTATGAAAATATTTAGTTAGTCATTTGTTTGTATAATCTTTGCATTACAAGAATGTGCGATTTCTTACAACATTATTTAAATCCTAACTACACTTTATAAAACAAAGTTCCCCGCCGCGTCTGTCTGTTTGTTTGTATGTATGTATGTTAGCAATAAACTCAAAAACTACTGAACGGATTTTAATGCGGTTTTCACCTATCAATAGTGTGATTCTTGAGGGAGGTGTATAGTATGTTAAGGTTTTGTGAATTTAGGGGAATGTTAGGCAAGCCTTCGTCCTTTAATTAATATGTAAATGTCTTATTGTACATTCAAAATAGTTTTTCTTGCATCTTTGACAAAAAGAAATGCGTTTTTGTGGTAAAATCGTTTATAATTGCGAAATCTTTTCTTCTTGTTTACATCGGTAACATTTGATAACTTTCAACGTCGCTGAAAATTCGCAATATGCTGGCGAAGCCAAATAAAAATAGATCAGGGTATAAATGATCAGGGTGCCTAGCCAAGGTTACAATCGCTTGCGCTACCACAACGAAACGCTTTGTGTCTCTCTATCACTCTTCCATACCTATGAAGGCCCTATGGCCTTCCACACTCATGCGCGAATCACGGCGCGAAGCCGCGAACGCGAGTGTGGAGTCTTGTTCGCTAATCAGCGAAATCGACTCCACACTCGCGTTCGCGGCTTCGCGCCGCGTAGTCTGGAGCTGGCTTATTAGTGCGACAGTGACCGTTGCGTTTAGTACGCTACGGAGCGTCAATGATTGACATGTTGGCTACGCACCCAGAAGTTCACAATGGGGTTGGCCGGTCGAAATAATTAGCAGATGGCGCCAGCATAGCTTGCCCTGTCAATCCCTAGAATTGTGTCAAATTTTTGTTTTTTTCATGCCCTGGATGCCAGCCCTTTAAGCCAAATCTCATAGAAAAAGGGGCAAGCTATGATGGCGCCATCTCTGCAAACCTTTGACAGTTGCCAACCCCATTTGTGTCTGTTCTATCAAGCGGACTGTATGATTGTTTTCCATCATCATTTTGTAAACAATACAAACGACGCTTGAAATATAAATATGTTCATGAATGTATTGTTCTCATGACCTAATCAATATAATTGTTTTTTTTTCACACGGTTCCAAATAATACTTGCGTGCGGTTGATTGATTACAAAACATTAGTATCTACTTAGTTGACCTAATATTATATGTATACCTAAAGTATTTCTGTGGTAAAGTATCTCTAACGTAACGAGATAAAGAGTATTTATAACAAGAAAGTATGTATATATACAGTCTGGCAAAAAAGAGTAGAAATTAAAAAGTGGCAACACTGTAGTGTCGTCCCTTTCAAATCAATCTAAGAAAAACGGGACGACACTACAGTGTTGCCACTTTTTAATTTCTACTCTTTTTTACACGACTGCCCAAAAAAAGGAGTGTATTGTTGCCAGACTGTATTGGGGCAACTTTGAATGCGGTGCATTTTTGGAAATGGCAAATATCTATAAAACCAGAAGCACTTCACAATTCAGCACTCGCTACTGCAACGCTTACCAAGGCATCTTACTAAAGGGGCCCAGTGACTATCAGTCCGCCAAATGATATATCGGCCTGTCAGTTGTTTGGAACTGTCAAATTTTTCTTCTAACTGACAGGCCGATATCGTCCGGCGGACTGAAGTCGGACTGAAGTCGGCGGACTGTTGCTAGACGCTAAAACGTAGTGGTTATATACTCTTTGGACGCGACAATAGAAATTGATTCTATATCTCTCACATCTAAAGTTCCTATGAAAGTTCCTTCAAGTATTTTTATTTGGGTTTAATTTATGAAATAATTTAAAAACAAAAGTTTTTTTTTTTCCGTATTTTTACTGATGATGGAGACAGGAGGTGACCATGGGAACTCTGTGATAAAACAACCCAAACTAATTGTTTGGGGTTAGAATTGTCTCGGCGACTATTAGTTACCTGTGGAAAGAAAAGTACAGTCAGAGATAAAAGCTTGTTCCAAAAATGAAATTATTGCCAAAGATGTATTATATTAGTAAAGTATCTGCAGCTGTTTGTACTTAGGTACTTTTATTTTCCTGTGTTATTTATAGGCATTATTTAGGTGTTGAATTAAAACCAGATATACGTGTCGGTTGTTTTATTCTGTACTAAATTAATTGACTAAAATTCACAAATCAAACTTAACCAAGCGCACATTTGTACAAACTGCGTTTTGCTTTCATACATACGATGGGACATTAACAGCATTTTAAATATCTTTCTCGAATATACTTTACATAAGATATTTTAAAAAATTTAGTAATATACTTTACATAAGATATTTTAACCTGATATAACATAATGATAAATTTAAAAAATATTACGACATAATTTAACTACCTATAACAATTAAAAAATAGTACTGAAACTAAGCTCCCACGATAATACCTAAACAGTAAATAAACACGTAAAGTATGTCAAAGGACTGTCTCATTTCAAACATAGACAGAGAGAATCATACTATCTTTGTCTTACACTAGTACTATCGCCCAAAAGAAAGGGATGAGTATAATTTTCCTGGTTGTTACTGACTGACAAATTGGTTTGACCAACTATAGTAGTTATTTTATGTCCCTCCTTAAGAAGAGGCATAATGCCAGGAATTTACAAGGGATGCGCGCCGCGCGAAACTAACATCGGAAGATATGTCCTTCGCGCGGATTTTCACTTATTTATATCTCAATTACTACGCGATGCTATTATTCAGAGCGCTGGTGGCCTAGCGGTAAGAGCGTGCGACTCGCAATCCGGAGGTCGCGGGTTCAAACCGCGGCTCGTACCGATGAGTTTTTCGGAACTTATGTACGAAATATCATTTGATATTTACCAGTCGCTTTTCGGTGAAGGAAAACACAAGGAAACCGGACTAATCCCGACAAGGCCTAGTTTCCCCCCTGGGTTGGACGGTCAGATGGCAGTCGCTTTCGTAAAAACTAGTGCCTACGCCAATTCTTGGGATTAGTTGCCAAGCGGACCCCAGGCTCCCATGGAGCCGTGGCAAAATGCCGGGACAACGCGAGGAAGATGATGATGCTATTATTCAATGTCATGTACTCCATAATTGTCATATATATCAGTATTTATTACCTTTTAAAATGGTGTCAGTGTAAGTAAAGTATGATGTGGATGTTCTTTAATAAATAAAAAAATAAAAAATTACTCTTGAAAATATAGTCCAGTTTAAAACTGCTTATTACATCCCTCGGCACGGCATTAGGACACCTAATGCCGTAATATAAAAAATATTTTATAAGTATTAAAATTATACTGCTATATATGGTAATGGCATGCAGAGTAACGATATACGACTGAAAATAATGAAAATTAGGCATTTGCGTTAGCCCTTCTTAATTTTAGATAGTGTGCCATTGACTGTGAAAAACTTTACATGTTAACATCTACCTATACATTGTCTACTTGAAAAAACACAAATTAAAATATTTTCATAGAAAATAATTTAATTTGTTCTTAGAGTAACACAAAGTTGCTGTCAATGTCCTATATCGTATTATGAAGCAAGAAATGTGAAACTAATTTATATCTGGACCGAGTGATTTTCAAATTCTTTTACCGTTACAAATTTTAGATAACATTTGTGGCTTTCCATAGTGAAGGGTCCTTAAGACCCTAGGCATGGAACGCCATAGTTTTGCTTAAATTTAGCGAAAATTTACGTCCAACTACAAATTTAAACACATCATTGACATTCTGTAAATAGTAAAAAGTGATAACAAATCAATATTAAAGACAATTGGAATTTGTATATAGGACAATAAAAGTTAATCCCCTTATTTTAGGTACGTCATATTTCGTCTTAATTTAATTTAATCAAATTTAATATATAATTAGTTTTAAATGTTTTAACCTCATAACCTCATATGGTAATATTTTCTGGATTAAATAAATTCATTAATTCATTCAGTAAAAAATGTGTTAAACTATTTTTAGGATTTTTTTTAGTCATTAGCGCGACATTATGTTTTAGAAGCCCAATAGGCCTCCATTCCCAATCATTAATAGTTCTGAGCATTGGTTTACATAAAAAAACATTGACTTTAAAAATACTTATTTTAAAGTAAAATTTATAATCTCTAAAATTGAGGAGTGAAGGTCAAATCGGGTGCCACTATGTTGCATAATATGAATACTTAGTTTGGTCAACTGACTTCTACATTTTTATTTAAAATGTTACTAATTATCCAAGTATACAAAACCCCAATTGTCTTTAAAAATTGCTCCCGTACACGTTGCGACCACGTCGAATGCAAAGCCTAATTTCATTTCGACGATCTAGTTTTTATACCAAAAAGTCACAATGCGCAATGCAGTCATTCTTTATTTTAATTTTAATTCTGAAGTAGGTATCAGATTTCGACGCGAATTGCCTAGTACATACTCGCGGTCTTTTTTGTAGTTCTGCAAGAGAATCTATCTTAGCCTCCTAAGACCCCGCGTACAAATTTTTGTACGCATTCCACAGTCTATTCTGAACTTTTTTAGGGTAAAAAAAGCGTTCCAATTTCAAAAACAACTGCTTCTGGGTCTCAGGAGGTTTAACTAAGAAAGTTATATGGTTAAATATTACCATCTCTCTTTAAATCCCATATGTCTGTTATT
Organism: Cydia strobilella; assembly: GCF_947568885.1. Lineage (NCBI taxonomy): Eukaryota > Metazoa > Arthropoda > Insecta > Lepidoptera > Tortricidae > Cydia > Cydia strobilella. The sequence continues at coordinate 12,796,187 of NC_086059.1, read as the reverse complement.
TCACTAACAAAAGGTATCAGTATTTTAGTCTGACAAGAAATTGTAGTAATTAAAAAGTGGCAACACTGTAGTGTTGTCCCTTTCAAATCAATCTAAGAAAACGGGACGACACTACAGTATTGCCACTTTTTAAATCTACAATTTCTTGTCGGACTGTATGTTTTTTAGAACTAGATCGTCGGTTTAAAATTATCAACAGAGTGAAACAAGCATAAAAACCTTAACTTTTTTGTCAAGCACTTTATATACTTATCAACTATAACGATCTTACATTTCCTTTTCCACGTTTCAGAAAGTAAATCAACAGAAAAGCCATTTCAAATAATTACGATGTGATTTATAAAATACTTTGTTTTTGAGATTGCATTTCGATTTTTTTTGTACAAACACATCTACTCTGGCAAGCCCAGTTTGTCAGCAGAAAAGGGCACGAAATTCAAATTCTCTATGGAAGGACAACCATTCGCGCCTAAATTTTTTTAATTTCCCGCCTTTCTCTACTCACGGATTTGACTTGCCAAACTATAGTAGTAATTGAATTAGGTAGTCAAAATAAAGTTTTTTTAAATAGTCAACAAACAAGCAGACGAGCCGCCTGCTGGAAAACGGTCACCATCATCGTGGACATAACTAACATCGGAGGAGCCACTCGGGACGCGGACCCTTGAGATCCTTGAATACCCCAAATACCCCAATTGTGGAGTTTCAAAAATCTTAATCTACGCGTTACCTATTAAAATATACAATGGCAACATTCTAGCTAGAACTATAGCTTGGCAAGCCATTTCCAAGCAGTTTGCCAGATTCACTTGAAAAAAGTTATAACTTTCGACTTTCGAGTCGAATGACGCACATTACTCTGAACCATCTCTGAACTAACTCAAAACCTCTCGGAATCACCCGATACTCCTCAGTTTTGCAAAGTCTTCTTAAATGGCTTATCTGAAGAATTTACATTAAATAATATCTAATTCTCGGAGACCAAAGTTGTATGCTTTTGTTTAGTTTAGGTACTAGTAGACTAAGTTAAGTTACATAAATTTTTTTAGACATATTTTGCTAAGTTATTTGTCTAAATTATTTAAAAAATGTTGATCTTGATTATTCATTCATACTTATTGTTCTTTAAAAATACATTCGCAAAGTGTTATTGTTAACGTCTTTACTATACATGAAGTCGAATTTTTCGATAAGTATAGAAATTATCGCCAATGTTTCGTTATTGAAACTGATATATGGGAAATTGTGACGATGTGTGACAGGTTAAATACCCAGAGATTATATACTCTGGCAGACCCACTTTGTCAGCAGAAAAAGGCGCGAAATTCAAATTTTCTTCGCAAGGACAACCCTTCGCGCCTCCATTTTTCAAATTTGCCGCCATTTTCTATTGACGAAAATGCAACAACAACTGTCAGAATGCCAATAAAATCTGTGTTCTATGGTTTATGGTTCTTTCGATGTGGAATAACGCATGGCATGTTTTTTTAAACGATAGCATCGCCATTTGCGTTAAGATTTGCGTGATTATTCTTATTGTGAAGTCTGTCAAGGTATTTAGTAGAAAAGAGCGGCAAATTTAAAAAAAATGTAGGCGCAAAGAGATCATCCCACAGAAAACTGGAATTTCGCGTCTTTTTGTACTGAAAAAGTAGTGTGTCAGACTATAGCAATAATGATATTGAAAATATAATAAGACAGCAACACCATATTTTGTTAATATTATTCCCATGTTTTAGTCAATAGTCATAAATTATTTCTGCGAAATTTAGGATGTGTACGACATAGATAAGATAATAACGTTATCGTTAAGGCTGCTACTAATATTAAATCAAAGATAAACATTGTTAACTTATAATATTTAAATTAATTAAACATTAGCGGATTTTTTTAGGTAAGTAGTAAATTCGAAAGGCATACAATTTTGTCGAAATGGCTGTTTACATTTAAAACTCATGTACTTCCTGCCAGTAAATAGCAAACTAAACCAAAATCTACTGCCACTTCTTAAAAAATGTGTGCCCGAATGTTCTCACAACAAACGCTCAAATAATAACTTAAATCGATCCGCATCAGTGTATTAATATCAAAGAATCACACGACATTACATTTCCCATATTTGGCGCCTAATCTGAGGCGGATTATTTTCGACTATGGCAACACTAAGCGCCGGTAAGTAAAAAAAAATATTTTTTTAAATACGCTAGCAATGATCCCCTTGCTAAAAGCACTTTTAGGTGTTTTGGTGTCCGATTCTTACGGAGTGTTTTTTCAACCCAAACCCAAATTTTGTGTAGTCCGTCTAAGCTAACTTTGCAGTCTTTGCATCGACTTAATAAGAGCAATGTGAGGAAGTGTCATTAAAGACGTCATAATTTCATAGTAATTTGTGGTTTAAAGGACTCGCATCCAGGCCATAATTGTTTAAAAAAACATAGTAATTTGGCATTAACGATGACTTTACCCATTGAGATAATAGTGACTTTACCACAACTTGTTTTTTGTGCACATGTCATGCAGAGTTAGCTTAGTCTGACTATTGAGTATACTTAGAAACTTTACTATGGGACCAACTTCGAAATCGCGAAAAATAATTTGGCTCCCATACAAAACATCGATTTTGATTAGCCAAAATCTATGAAACAGTTAATTTTGTTTGGGTTGTTTCCATAATGTATATATATAGGACAAAATAAGGGTCTAAGGGTTGAAAAGCACCCTGTATATAGGTATATAACCCATACCTAATTTACATCCCAGTCATTCCTTTATAATCCTTGGAATAGATTTATGTTTAACGTACATATGGATTATACGACAATTTCAACATTAGAAATATACATGATATATCTGTGTTAACACAAATTTTATTTAAGAAAGAATTTCGTCTCAAAAGAAACATAGATTTCTACAAGTTACAAGTTAATCTACCTATATCGCAGCATGCCAAATTAATATATGAGTGTGGTTTTTTTAGAATGTCTAAAAAATAAAAACGTTGTTTAGGTAATATCCGATATACCCAAATTTGTAAAAACTATGTATTCTCAGAGACATCGGAATTATGTACATAAGCTATATACAAAATTCCTGACTAGCAAACATCACATAAATTAAACATGTAATTATTAAAATGTACTGGTGAACATTTATTTCAACTACATATAAATTTAGCGCTAAAATATACAAACAACAAGTTGTTTATACAGGTTATAGTTATAACTAAAATAATGGTAATCAAATTAAGGGCATAATCTGTTCTGATTAGGAAAAAGTAGAAGAAAAAATATATCACGCGAAAAACGGTTTACCTTTGTATGGAGGGTTAGCTGACTTGGACGACCGGCCTATAGGTAAAAAAAGTTTTTTCCGCGCCCAAATTTTTTTTTGCCTATCTGGAGTCCAAATATAAATTAAGTTTAGACATTATCTAAATAAGTGCATGTTTAGTATTGGGCATAAAACTTGAAATTTGCATGTCACTGTGTGACAAGGTAGCTTGGCTCACTTACTGTGAACTGTAACATCCTATGTACCTATACCCTATCTTTCGCAAATAAATTACTTATGACTTACATGACTATGACTAGGTACAGTGTCAAGATTCTGGACACTATACCGATTACGCCCTTAAACGGATCACCATTATTTTTGTTATACTGTATATGTTTGGGACTGACGAAAGTGGTCATAGGCACTGTTAGACCGTAAGTACTGGTGATATACTTTTATACGTATTTACATACACTATATCTGTTGTATGTGACTTAGTAGGACCTAGACTATATATTGTAATTACGAGGCTTAGAAAAAAGGAATTTCGATAGGTATATTATATACCTATTACTCCTTATTAAAAAAAGCAGATTATCTATAACATTTAAATTGGTAATAACTTTTCTAAAAGTCACATAAAACAAACATAATGTAACAAGTCTACTTTAGTATGTATAAAACTGGCTACTCAAAGTATTAAATTATAAAAAAATCACGTCACCCCGACCTAGATATTACTAACACGACTAGATACAATATTCTCTCATCAAATGGAAACACTTACAAAAAGCCTAAAAAAACACAAAAATAATAACATCAAAAAATATGTGAAGCATTTTTTATCATAAAGTGTGGCTACCACCAGTTTGGCACTGACATAAACGCTATCGAGAACGTAACTTACTTTACTTACTTTCTATTCATCTCGCTCGTACTCGTATACTAGTGCGAGCGAGATGTATAGAAAGTAAATTACGTAATTACGTTAGCGTATATGTAAGTTTTGACACTGTCAGTGACTCGTGCTCCAAAAGCTCAATAACTTGGACTCGACTTATTTGACTTATTTCTACCTTTTAAAGCGTAAACAAAATTGTCATTTGTGTCACCTATTTAGAAGATTTATAAAAAAAACTAAATCCTACTAAACGAACCTTATGAATACTTTCACGGATAATATCACATAAATATTACGATTTCCTTAAGGATAGTCAGCCACAAACAGCTTACAAATAAAATAAAGCTTTAACATCGCTCACCATCGCTCTTAGACTAATATTTTATCCATATTTTAACACCAACCGACTTAAACAACTGGCAACACTAATTTAGAATAAACAAATTGTATTCAACCTAAAGCGCGCTCCACACTCTGCGACAGCCGGTCCAGACTCGCGTTCGCAAAAAAAAGCGCGGCATGTTGAATGTAGATTTTTTTTTTTTTATTTAGCTCTTGTTCAGTGAAAGGGCCAGACTATAAGAACTCGTATTGTTCTAAGGTTCATTACACGATCTAAGTAAAATAACGGGATCACTGGGATTCCCACTATGAATAGTAATTATTTAACCTCCTTTGTTTATTTTTCCCTGTTGTATTATAAGCAGGACCTTTTTAACTGACTGGCCAATCCTTCAAATTAATATAATTTTCATGTAATGTGTTTCGTCGCGGGTGCCCTAATTCTATTGACGAAACAAGAAAATTCAGACAAGATTAACGGATTGAAGTTAAAAACGTGCGTATTTGATACACTTGTAAAACTTTCCCTCTTTGGTCTTGCCAGGCAACAAAAGTTTTCGTCATTTAAAACAATCTTAGCAAATAAAACTACGTAGCTTTGTCATTCAACAAATGATACAAAAATCATAATTTATTATTTCAACGGTACCTATTTCATTCGCCGAATGACCGATAAACTTTTATTTGTATACCTACGTATAAAAAAAATGTTGCCTGGTTGCAATTTGCAATACCTATAAGTTAACCTTAAGGATTTTTTTTTTCGATTTTATGGCCTGGTTACTAGACCTTTAAGCCAAGTCTTTATTTTTAATTAACCTTAAGGAGAATTTATGTCAGTGTTGCCAGCTGCGTTTCGGAATAACTAGCTCTAATCCGCCTCTTGGTCTGAATCTCCGTGTTACCAGCTGCGTTTCGGAATAACTAGCTCTAATCCGCCTCTTGGTCTGAATCTCAGTGTTACCAGCTGCGTTTCGGAATAACTAGCCCTAATCCGCTTTTTGGTCTGAATCTCTGTCGTGGCTCTCCGACTGCGCGAACTTGAGGAACACCTGCTCGAGCGTCGTTTGACTGAAGCTGTACTCTATGATGTTCAGTTTTTCTTTCGCTAAAAATAAAATTGCGGTTAGGGGGGCGTTCAAATATTACGTAACGCAATTTTCGAAGATTTTTGTTAGAAGTGTTAGAAGTTAGTTCACACACTAGTTAAGTATTACGGCCCACGTTGGGCGCCATCATTAAATTTACAAATTACACGTTGGGCGCCAATATTTATTTTATTATTATCCAAACATATCTGTAGTTGGATGTACAAGGTTATTTGGTTTACCTTCTTCAATTTGTTGGAAGCAGCGAGCTAAACTAGAGACCGAAGATTGCGGTACGGAGAACACGAGACGATCCGCGAAGTTTTCTTCCAGAACTGCTGCCGGGAACAGCTGGTTGACGAGAGATACGCAGGCTTCAGCGCTCACACCGCCTGAGGATTCCATCCTGAGAAACAAAAGAACCTGTCAAATCGAACGACTCGTATTCTTATTAAATCACATTTAAAATCGGGTCTATCGCGAATTTATTTTGTTACCTTTATTTACCGACGTTTCGACGCAGGTTTCACTGGTCGTGGTCGCGGCTAACTGATATCCCAGCAAAATGTCCAAACAGAGATTCCCGACCCGACCCGATTTTCGAGAGAGACCCGATTTTAAATGTGATTTAATATGTGTTTAAAACGCGAAAGTTTTAAATGTTATATTGCAGACTCGTACTCTTATTTAGGGTTGTGTTATAAGGTTAAGGGAGTACAGAGTAGAATAGTAAGGGTAGTCTAGGCTCTGATAGAACGCGTAATTGTGCTCCTAAGTTTTCTTAAAATTGTCGGCGCTGGGTGTGATTTCATGAATGTATTTGGCGCCAACGAGTTTTCAATTAGATCATATACATATACATATTTTCATCATATATATATTTTCTGAGAACAACATACCTAAGCTAAATTCACAATAAGCTAAACGAGACGTAGATAGAAAAACACAGTAGGTACCGCTTTATTGATTACCTACAATTAACTATTTTAAAAATGAATACGCAAAGTCTTAGTCAATTTGTGTAAGAATGTCCCTATCATATTTATATTTATTTATTTCTATTGACTCTTTCGATAATATGACGTGACGCAATACCTCTGGTGTGTCTGGTGTCGCATTGGCGTGCCAGCCACCAATGGCGTGTGTATACTGACGTCCACGGTTTCCGCTTCCGTCTCCGCTTCCGCTCCCTCCGCGCACATCGACGCCGTGCGCGAGTTACCTGCAAATACACCAAATTATAATTTAGGTAACTACTCGTCAAGTCGTTCAGTAAAATTTGTTACGTTCAGTAAACTTTCAACCTATATTTCACCCTCATCATAAAAACTGTCCTTTAAGTTATGCCAGGTTACATTATATCCGTATTTTTTGATTTGTTACTCAATAAACATCTAAGCATACCAGCTTTAGAATTTCAATTTATAATATTAATAGAATCATGTATGTGTAGCGATGGTGGCCGAGTTGATATGACGTCCGACTTTCAATCCGGGGGTCGCGGGTTCAAGTCCTGACTTGTACCAATGAGTTTCTTGGAACTTATGTACCTACTACCTACGGAATATCATTTGATATTTACCACTAGCTTTTCGGTGAAGGAAAATATCGTGAGGAAACCTACATACATCTGCGAAGAAATTCAAAAGTTGTATAAATCCCGGTCTTTTGATAGACTTGCGTGAGGATATAAATCCAACACGTAGGGGCCCTTTGAAGAGCTTTAATGTCATGTAAAACGCCTGCTGTAGCTTATTCACAGGCGCAACAATAGACACCCATGAACCGGTCGCAGCAGGCATTAGGACTATTGTAGAAAAAGTGAACAATATACCGATCTATGGATTGAAGTTTGGGCGGGCAATGAGACTGGGCTATTGTAAAGAAGTCCGGATATTTTTATTATTACTATGTATAAACTGTCTCACAATAACATAAGAGCTCGAGTCAGCCATTCCACGGACCGCTTTGGCGCCCAAAAGTAAACTTATACGAAATATATCTGATTGATGATAAATAGATTGAAGATTAATTATCGTACCTTCATCGGCTTCTCCTAATGACGGAGAATTCTCTGTCGACCTCAGCGGTGAAGGTGACAACGACTCTGACTCTAGCACCTGAAATAACATTTTCGTATTAACATCGATTATACTTGACTAGCTTGATTATATTGATATTATACTTTTCTCCTAAGTCTGTTCCTCAAAGTTTTGGGTTTGTTTTGAGTTTGAATGCCAAAAGGTTTGCGGGAAGGCGCTTTGATATCCGTCGCAAATAATTAAGACTTGTCGTCTAGCCAACATTATGAATAAATACCGATTTCTGATACGGCTGTCCAATCTTCATTTCTAACGTGTAACCAGCCCCATACAAATTCTTCAGGTGTTGCGTTGAACCAATACACCTAAAAAAGGAAAAAAGGTACAAGAAATCGGTCAAGGTCAAGTTTATTTGAATAAATCAAGATGAGGTATATCTTACCTAAGGCCACCTTTAACCATTATCCCAACTCTAGAACATAAAGCATCAGCCTCTTCCATGGAATGTGTTGTGAGAATAGCACCTTTTTTACCCTGTGAAAAAATAGTCAGTTATAAACAGGCCATCAGGTACCTTCAGGTTACGATGTAATGATAGATACTTCTAATCGTCTACATTCTTATACATTTTTGATTCTAAATGGGAAGCTTACATGAACAGAAGACCAGCGTCAAGAAAGGTAAGCTCCTCCATCAAACTCTAGAGGGGAGACCTTTTCAGTGACTTTATGTTTTATGTTAATAAAAGTGTTGTATTCGATTTAAGCAATACTGTAAGCGTCCTGAATAAATTTATTTTCTTTCTTTCTTTTTCTTTCAGTAGGCTGCAACACAGGAGCCTTCTATGTATCGGCGCAAAGTGTCAAAGTCATGTTTAAGTTCCTGATATAGGACACAAGGTAGCAAATCTTACGCGTAAGGAAATGTGCGTAACTGTAGTGTAGCGAGCAGCACTATCGATCTTGCCCGAAAAGCCAGGATTGTAACTTTCAGAGTATTAAGCCCTTAGTGTCGGATTTCTCACCTGGAAGCTGGCCAGGATGGTGTTCCAGAGGAACCGCTTGGACCTAGGGTCCATGCCTGTGCTAGGTTCATCCAGCAATACCACTCTCGGCCCCCCGACCATAGCCAACGCAAATGACAACTTCCGCCGCGTGCCGCCCGAGCATTCTTCGGCGTTCTTGTGTGCGTGCTCCATTATTTGCAGACCGTTTAGGTATGCGTCTACTATCCTGAAAAGAATGTTGTTGAATTGGTTATATCCGATATGGCAAGTGTTTTAGGGCATCCGCTAGCTGGTGCAACCGCACGGAGCGGGTGAGCGGGTTAATGAAAAATAATATGAGCATTGCTAACTGGCGCGGACGCGTGCGACGGATTTTACCTACAATGGCACCCCCGTGCACCCGCCCACGCGAAGCGGACGGCTTTAAAAGTCATCTACTAGAACATAATATTGAATTTTGAAGTGTCCGGATTCGCTTCGCAACAACTAACGTAAGAAATTTGTTAAAAATAAAAAATTAAAATTACTGTCTTTCAAAATTAGGGTTGAGGACGAACAAATCTAACGCCCGGCTAAAGTGTCCCGCCTGTGCCCGTGTAAAGTGTATGTCAGAGATAAGATTAAATAGATAAATCGCTTACGGCTTTTAACCAGGAGAATCTTGAAACTTTCTTCAAATAGTACAGAGAGTAGGAGACGAATGGAGGGAGTCTTCTGGATTCTGTGATACTTACTTGGGTATATCAGACTTGCTGACACCTCTGATGGCCGCGTAGCACTCGATATGCTCGCGTATGGTGACGTTCTTCCACAGAGCGTCATGCTGTGGACAGTAGCCGAGCACCTGGAAGGCTGACGCTGTGTTGTCGCAGACGTTCTGGCCGCCCAGCATCACCTGCAATCAGACCGGGAGATTTGGTTTTAATGAGTATATTAAATTGAAGAGCAAATATTTTGGAGGGGATCGTCATCAGGATCAGAGAGGGTTGACCAGTATCCGGGCAAATTTATCGGGACTCGACTGAAATTTCAGGTTCCATTTCACACATCATGTATTTTTGTGAAAAGCTGATATGCCTAGTTGTCACTTACCGAGCCGCAAGTCGGTCTTATCTCAGCGGTGATAATCTTCATAGTAGTAGTTTTCCCAGCGCCGTTATGGCCCAGCAGCCCGAACACCTCCCCGCCCTCCACGGCGAGGCTGAGGCGCGCCACGCCGGCCTTGCGCGCCGGCACGTCGCTGGCGCCGCAGCAGGCCGCCTCGCCCGTGCCGCGGACTTTGAACTCTTTTCGGAGATTCTGAAAAAGAAGTAACAAGTAAATCTACTTATTATCGTTTCGGTGATTACGATATACCTATTTGGCGCAGATTTAGATTTATCATATTAACCTCACCTTTTCTGAAGTAGTCCGATTTTTTTGCAATAACAACACTTCCGTGTCTTCTAAATTTTAAAGATATACCTACGATACAATGGCATATTTATTTGTATATGACGGTGTCTTTGTGTAATGATGAGTTACGTGTGTAAAAATATTGGTGATAAATGCATGTAATGTCCAGATCGTAGCTGGAACACCCAGTGGCGTAACTAGGGGGGGGCAGAGGGGGCAAGTGCCCGGGCGTAATCCAAGGGGGGACGCCAAAATTAATTGGCAACAGCAGCTGGGAAACTTTTGTCAGTCGTCAGGGGGCGCAAATTTGGTGACTGCCCCGGGCGCCATATCCTCTAGCTACGCCCCTGGGAACACCCTCAGCTGGTAACGAATCTTCTTGGGAACATGACACATCGTCATCATCGTTATTTCGTATTAGCTCCGTGCATGACTGTGGCGCCGCCCTAGCGGGTGTGGGTGTGGGACACATTGCTTACTTGACAGCTGCCAAATAGAATAAATATGTCGTGTCATGAAAGTACATGTTTTCACCGAGTCTTGCGTTGGCGTTGCTTGTATTTCCCGCACCACCGATGTCGCATATAGCCAATATGTAGTGTGTTACTCACATGCACCACCAGCGCAGGCGCCGCCTTGCCCTTGTTTTGCAAGATGGCGGCGACCCGACGCCGCTCCCGTCTCACATCTTCATCTTCCCCCGCCTCACCCCCTGCTTCTATTTCAGGGTCGGGGGGCTCTTGAGGCTCACTGGCTCTTTTCTGTAAAAAAACAATTATTTGTTTTAGTTTGAAGTTTAACTTTAGGTATAATATGAAAATCTCACGCCTTAATTACTCGGCCACGGCAGCTTCTTGCTTCATTAATATGCTAAAAAAACCGGTCAAGTGCGAGTCGGACTCGCGCACCGAGGGTTCCGTACTTTTTAATATTTGTTGTTATAGCGTCAACAGAAATACATCATCTGTGAAAAATTCAACTGTCTAGCTATCACGGTTCATGAGATACAGCCTGGTGACAGACAGACAGACGGACAGACGGACGGACAGACGGACAGCGGAGTCTTAGTAATAGGGTCCCGTTTTTACCCTTTGGGTACGGAACCCTAAAAAGTAAGTCTTAAACTTAATACTTTATGCATTATTGCATTTCTCAAAAACTTTCACCGGTTCGCAAAGAAAAACCAGTATTCTGAGTTTGTTAAGAAACAAAGCTGTTCAGAAGATAATTGTGATTTTTTGTGTCACTGCGAAAGAGCGAAAGTAAACCCTGTCTGTTACTTCTTCACGCTTGTTTAAGCGTGCTTGCTGAACCGATTTAGACAACATTTGGCATGGAGATATTTGAGTCATGGGAAAGGACATAGGGATAGTTTTTATGCCTGAAATTATGCCACAAGGATAACAAGGGGTGAGGAAGTTACTTTAATTGTGGGATGTCGATGTAGGCGATGTGTCGATGTAAAATAAGTATATTTTACGCAAACGTAGTCGCGTTCAGAAGCTAGTACCTAATAAAATAGAATCGACAGTAGTTTTTTTTTACTTGCTCCTTCTTACTTTGCAGAGCCGTCCACCAGATTTAAGTCGGTCAGCTGCCAAGAGTGCAGCCCCGCAGACGGGCACATGGAACACCATGGCCACGATAAGCACCCATATCTCCGCTGTGAAGTAGCTCCACAGTGCTGGCGTGGTGCAGAGCCCGCGTAAGTTGCATGTCACGTACACCCTGGAAAATATTGACAGTCTTACTCAAATCGGCCTACAGTAAGCTCACTGACGCTTGTTAGTAAGTAAATATACTTTATCAACCAGGATGTTTTTGGAACGACGTGGCGAAGAAAGCACGCACGCCGCTTTTGCTGCGGGTATTGTAAGTAAAAATGAGATCTGATCTGGGTTCATCATTTTCACAAGAATCTTAATGCCTAAGAAATCACCTAAATTCAGCAGTGGGTGGATATAGGCTGGATAAATAGAAGCAGATAATTAAATAGATTGTTTAAAAGAACATTCTCATTAAAATAATTAGGTGCAACACGAAAATAACAATAATAATAAACAGATCTGTCTTACCTATCAACGTAGTAAATGATGGCGTACGGTATGTACAAGACGTTCAGGAAGCTGAATATTAAGTGCAGCCAGAATGCCACGTCGTTGCCTGAAACAATATATAAAATACACAATGAAATCAGTTTAATTATAAAGTAAAAGGAAATAATCAGCTCAGTAATGCCGCCAGCATCCTGGGTACATTGCCTCAAGGGCCTATTTTAGATTTAAGCTAGCTTTTAATTCCGTTTAGTAGCACTGTATATATCTTGTATGTAAAGAAATGATTTTAATTATAAAGGTGACATTCGGTTCTCCATAACGGTTTTATAACTTGTTACGGTTTTGATCTCATTTTGATGTGACTCAAAATCGTGAGGGTCGTATCAAAACCAGTTTAAATAAGAAATTGTTAAATTACAATCGACCTTCTGGTGTGGTAATGAACTAAAATATAGTTTGTCAAAGGACTGTCTCATTTCAAACATAGAGAGAATCATACTATCTTTGTCTTACACTAGTACTAGCACCCAAAAGAAAAGGTTGAGTATAGTTTTTTTGTTCTTATTTACTGACAGTTTGGTTTGACCACCTGTATATACTGCATGATAACAAATAATAAAAACCGCGGTAAGTCGATCTTAAGAAGAAATCATTTAAAAAATTATGTGATAGTTGACTCACACTTGGCCGCAATGTTTAACAGCGCCGCTGTTTACCAGCGTTTGCTGTTTTAAAAAATTCTTTCTCAGAATGTATCCGTCTTGTAAACATGAAAATAAATTAAATATTCTATACTTCCCTACTTTTAGTGGAAGCATACAGTTGTCTAGTACTCACTGAGTACAGTGCCATCTACCAGACGTTTCATACAACGATGCAACACTGAATATAATATATTTGGCTCTGAAAATTAGAAAAAAAAAATGGTACAACAAATAATTATATTTCCCCTCACTAGCTCGGAAAGCCGTCTTTTATCATTTAAAACAAGCGGGGAAAAACGCATTTTGTCCACTAGTGGGGAAAGTAATTCAACCTTGGATGGAGCGTGTTTAAGTAGCTTGACAGATAAGAAAACGTAAAACGCTCATAATAATGGTTCGTTCGATATTAATTATCATTAAATAAATGGTTTGAGAATCTAATAAAAGATACCAAATTTAGCTTTATTTAATAATTTTAAGTCATAAACCTTAAAATTCCATAAGAAACGTTAGATTTTTTATAATGATGTTAAATATAATTCTGAACGCACAAGTTGAGTCGATGCAATTTCAAAACGCATCGTTGACATTTCATACGTCAGAACAGAAATGTCAACATTGTCAACAAAATGTTTACTGTTCTTCTCACCGACTCACGTAAAAATCAGAATTTCTAGTGTTTTCTGTTATAATATCGTAAAAAAATTAGTGATTCCAGTGATGAAGATGATCTAACGCCTGTGGATGTTGCACTTTCCTCGCTATAGTGAGGGGAAAAGTTTTGTGTTACACACGGGTGCAAATGTATTTTACTTCTCGTGTGTTGAAACACTCGCGGGTAAAATACAACTTTGCACCCTTGTATAACAAATAACTATTAAGAGAAGGTCTGATGTATTCGCAGGTAACTTGAGGGCACCTTACAGAGCATCTTTTAGACCAGCCACGCTGTAAGACTAAAATTTACAAACGGAATGCGTATTATTTGTATTCTCGTTTACAACAATCTACCAACAGAAATTAGGAATCTTGAAGGTAAAGAATTCAATTGTAACTCCTTAGAATGCAGTGGTTATATCCTCTTTGCTTAGAACTACTAATATCTGTGACTGTGACCAAAGACATTTCAGTGCAGGTGACAGATTTGACGTGCGGTCTGCAGTCGAAAGCAAAAATACGCCAAATACGCAAAAATCACCATGCACGTGCAGTCAACAAGATTATCAGATTTATCATGCATTTAACAAGATTTTTTTTCTAAGCTTTTTGGTATCGTATGCGGATATTTCTGCTTAATACAAAATTAATTAAGTAATGATTATGTTTTAATGATTAATTATTTTGTACTGACCTCTAGTAAACTTCTCAACAACAGCAACGAGCACGAAGGGCACGACGCCAACCCACGTAGTGATGTTCGGCATGATGCTCTGCGCAGAGTCCATCTTGTCGAACACGTATGAGAGGCATGTGTTGAACAAAATGGCCGATGGCGCGTAGAGAGCGAGCAGGAAGGACAGCATCGTGATGGCCGAGCCGTTGGTTAAGCTTGGGATGTCGTTTAGGATCACCTGAAATATCATGAGTTAAAGTTTAAATTAATTAAGTATGTTGCGTCTACTGTCGCCAATTAACCAATAATTTTATTCAACTTCAAACTAGGCCTTCCTTTAGCACATACGTTTACGCATTCACTGCCAACGTTTTCGTAGCTCAATGCTCGAAGCCGATCCCAGCGTTTTTCCACTTTGTCGAGAAAAGTAACTACGAACAGAGAACCCGTCAAGCGGGTTCTCGGCACTCAATGTGTTAAAAGAGTAAACTTCTACTCGTATTTGTGTAAATAAGCCAAGCCAATAAACCAAGTATTTATTATTTATGACTATCCGTCTTTCTTAAAACTAATTTAAACTAACAAATCACAATTTAACATAAAAATAGTTTCTCGAGGCATTCTCGACGGATTGTATTAGGGAATCGCAGGGTCCTTCAAGAAAGGAATGTAGGTACACGTCAAGTCGGATTGAATTGCTTGTTTAACACCAACGTAGTATCATTTAATTTAATTTATGAATAATCATTATGAACTTACCAAGAGCAGGACACCGATGCTCGTAACAATCATAATGAAGATCAGGATAGTGAAATACGTTAGAAAATACATGCTCATTGACAGCCCGTTCACTCGTAGTTGATTCTTGGCTTTTATCTGAAAATGGAAGAAGGTTGTCTTCAAATATAATCGACCAAGTATACGCTCTGAGATTTCATGCCGACTGTACACACTCGCCGAGAGCCTCTCGCCGAGAGTCTCAACAAAAAAACCGACCCTAAGATGCGCAAGACTAGACGAGTAAGAGCGAGAAGACTAGATGACTCTTCAGGATTGGTCTAAAGGCCCTAGACTCTAGTCTAGAGCAATGATCCACAACGTATCCACTTTCTACAAGAGGGACGATTTTTTTAAAGTTATTTTAAACGTCAAACTTCTATGAAATGATTACGTGTGCTATCAAAATCGTTGCAGACTTATCTTGGTCTGACTCTAACGCGATTTGTACATTATAGACATTGGATACTCACAAGAAAAATACCATTAACAAAAAATGCCATCTGGCATACTTAACCCACCTCTCTGTCATACACGATGTCCACCGCCAACGTGACAGGAACCAATGCGAAGATCATGCCCATGAAGATGGCGCAGACCAGATTGCCCAGGTTAAATTCTTCTGGCTGCTCTGTCTGTTGGAACGGGTGAGCGAATACTTCGATTGGCCTGAAGTTTTCTGGCTGGCCCGATGTGTGCATTAGGATTCTGGTAGGAACAAGCTTGTTAATGTTTCTTGACCACATCAGGAATACTACCCTCGAAAAACCACATAGCTCAGGCGAGAAAATTACCATGCTGATGTAGGACTGAGGCGGTCGCGTTTGCCGCATGTATTGCGATAAGCGGGCTTGTTCTAGTCAAAAGGTGGGCGAGGATTGCAGGTAATGGAAATAGAGGATCAATTTAGTCAGCTTCCTTAACAAATGTCCGGAAGAAGCATATAATCGAGATTCTTGGAGTCAAAAGGGATAGGGCTTTGACCAGTAGTTTAGGACTTAATGATACTTTCTAAGAGTCCGTCTGAACTTTGAACCAAATCTCCAACAAATTTGAACTGACAAAGACATGTAAACACTTGAAAAGTAAGGGGATTTTGGGTTTAGAAATATGTGATGTATTAACTCACCTAAATATACTATTGTCGAGCAGATTAATAATTATTGGCAGGCCGTGAGTGAGGGTGGTATTGTAGTATGTCATTATTTTCCCATACGGAATCACGCTGTCTCTCACGCTGAAAGCTCCGATGTTCTCCATTTTTAGCAGGCTTGAGAAGTCGCCATCGTAGCCTGGAAATACAATGGTTTGGAAAATTGAAACAATGTATTTCAAGCAGTGATTCACCTAAGTGATATGGGTTTAATGTGAGCTATGCATTTAAAAGTTACACCTTTTACGGGGTTTGCAGTTTTCGACACCACCTTGTCTTATGACGTCACATACAATTTTATATTTTTTTTACTTTTACTTGTTAGTATGGTTTAATAAAATCCCACTAGATGGACAATCCGTTCATCTATCTAGATATCAATATAGGCTGTTAGGCTGTTACTGAATCAGTCAGCTAAATCTTAGGCTCTGTCGTCGCTTTCTATCAGGTGAGACTAGGGTCAATCGCTGATGAGTCAATAATAAAACAACATACGGTTCAACACATCATTAAAAATAGATGACGCCAAGATCATAAGAATCAATCACCAATATACGAATGAAACTGTGATTTACCTCCAATCGGCGTAGCTCCTAAAACTTCCAATGAACTCCTCAAATCAAGGAGGTCTCTGGTGTTGTTTTGCTCGCTGAACAATGCAATTGGAGTCTTATTTTGGTACGCATAAGGATCCAATTTTAGTGGCTGCATTCTGAAGAATACTATCTGTTTCGATTTGATGTAGAGACCGAGAGCGCAAGATACTGCAAAAAGAAACTTCTGTCTTTTAAAGTTCATACCACAGCAAGTATTTAAAATGATGTATAATTTAAAACCACGCAATTCTTTTGAGACAAATGACAGTCTAATGACAACTTATGATTTCCATAAGATACAATTCCAGTCCCTTCCATGATACAATTCATGAAGATTTAAAAAGTCTGGCTGGATATGGTATCAGCTGGAGAAACCAAAGAGGCCGGTTCAAATCCAGCCTCGGCTACCTTTTTTCTTAGTATATGCCATCAATATTATATTATCCATTAATAATAAGAGCACTTACTAATAGGCATGAAGATCATGACATAAAGCTTGTACGGATCACGGATCATCCGTACGGTTCGGATGTACACTAATGCGCAGAAAGTTCGCCAGCAAGAGGGGTTGGTCTTCACCACGTCACCCAGTGTATCCACTGAGATTGGGGCTTCAGGAGTCACCTGATGCAAAATATAATATTTAATTAAACAATTTAAAACTTTGATGTTTAAAAAATAAAGGATCAACTTCACAAAATAGTCTAAAAATGCCCTAATTATGTGGTCCAGAACCAAAACTTTCCAAGCAAATTTTTAAAGGCATGTTACAATAAAATTCACAACAACTATCGTTTTGCCTGTAACACTTTTTTTTTTTTTTTCGTTTATATATTCAGAGAGTTCTTGCGATTTCTCTAGTCTAGGATCCCATAATCAGTTCCTCTAAAGGTCAAAAGTGATAACATGCAAGGTTCTTTAAAGAAATTTCCAAATGATCCATCCATATTTGAGAAGTTCAATCTAATAATAAGAAAGTGAGTTAAAGGAATGTAACTTAATCCCTCTTTAGATTAAAATAAAATTATATGAAGTACGTAGATTACCTTGACATGTTCCACGCCATGCGTGGTTGAGTGTAACGCATGCGACGCAGTTGTGGGTAGTGACGTCGCCTTCTGGTTGTCCTTGTCGTTCAGCTCCTGAAACATACATTTCTGCCAATTTGTGTATTTGTTTATGTATTGGCTCTATGTTCTGGCTGGTCCATCAGGTTTTCATCGCCATAAGCTTAACGGAAACTTGATGAGGATTTCCTACAAGTTTTTCTCTTGCCCCAATGTTTCTAATCTAATCATAAATCCGAGAAATTATGACAATGGCTCCTGGGGCTGGGTGATATAGTCATGGCGTCAACCGTGAAAGCTAAAGATGCTAGTTCAAATCGACATTGACCACCGAAGGCTTTTGAAATTTTATATTTGGTTGTTACCGATATGACATTTTTAGCTTAGGTACCTGATAGCTCAATGTCTTGCTCTGCAACGACAGGCTTCTGGACAGCGCGCGAGCTCTGACCAGCTTCACTGACGACACTCCTTCCACCGCCTCAATCTCTTCGGCGTTCTCACCTTCCAAGCTCAGGAACACCTCTTCTAGAGTTGTCATTGAGACGCCGTAACTTGTTACTCCTGGAATAGTTGAAGAGGGATTAAACGTATGGAATAAATTAATTACAAGGCACTTTTTTATGATATTTTGAATATAAATAGCTGCCCGATGGTAAATGAGTTCTGTATATCTATCGAATTATCGGTTTTAGAGGTTGGATTATTGGCAGATCCGTTACTTAATGTTACTACGAAGGTCAAGACCTACTGGTCAAGATTCAATGTAGTAGTTTCAGCCGCGTTATTGAATACCCACAACTTGTAGACTTATATATAATACTCCACGAAGGGCCCGAATACCGTTCCAGAAATGGAACCCAGGGGCCCATTTCTCGAACGATATTAGACTAATATTATTAGTGTGTTGCTATGGAAACTCATACGATTAGACAGTTCGTGGACCAATAATATTAGTATAATACCTTTCGAGAAATGGGCCCCAGATGGAATTACAATTATTTTATCAAACGTGCTCCGAGAAGAGAAGGCTCCGTGTCTGCGAGCCTTCTCTGCTCATAGTCTAACCCGTTCGTATAAAAATACCGCAAAACGATGTACAGGTTAGCCGTTTGGCACACACATACTAGAGGTCAAAACAATTTTTTTTACCCGCAGTTCCTAAAAAAATTTCGCTGGGGGGAGTGGTAAAACATTTATTTTTTTGTATGAAAAAAAAATCCAAACCCTATCGTGTGATGAGATACGGTACATATTAATCATAAAATGATACGTAACATCCATATATCCAACGGGAAACACCTCTTTAACCCTTTAACTGCGCATTTTCATCAGTTGGTATAATTTGTTTAGTTATTGACACAAAATATCAAGGTTGTATCCTCCAGCTACGATATACCTTAATGATTTTTTTTGTACAATATACCACAAATGATACGTAATATCTTGATATCGAACCCCAAGAAAGCAATATTGAAAATAGTTTCATTTAGTATTTTTTTTAAATATTTTATATGTATATAATTTTTCAATGTTACAAAGTGTAATGGAATTGTATGGGATTGTGCTGTTTTGTTTATTATTGGTGTTATCTAATCGATGATTACGATCACAAATGATAAGGTCTTTTTCCCCCCGTCCCCCCGCCCGTCCCTCAAGATCTGAGTTCCGATCGCGAGCTACTGCTCTTTAGCCGCCCGCAGTCATGGCTTTCGGTCGGTTACTTCTCGTTAAAAATCAGTAAGGTATATCGTAGCTGAAGGATACGACCTTAATATTTTGTGTCAATAAGTAAACAAACTATACCAACTGATGAAAAGGCGCAGTTAAAGGGTTAAAGAGGTATTTCCCGTTGGATATATGGATATTACGTATCATTTTATGATTAATATGTACCGTATCTGCAGTATAGTTACATGTCTCGTGAAAAAGGTATTGAAGTAGAACTGTGTCACTTTGTAAAATTGAAAAAAAAAAAATTGTTAATGATATTATTTTCAAAATTGCTTTCTTGGGGTTAGACATGAGGATATCACGTATCATTTGTGGTATATTGTACAAAAAAAATCAGCCATATCGTGTCTGGAGGAGCCCAAACTTGGTATGTTTCAAAAATTCTTTTTGTTTTAATTAAAAAAAAATGCCCGACATGTAATGATGTGATATATTTTTAGAATTGCCTCAAAAAGCCCTTTCGTATGATACCACACTCGATAGGTTTTGGATTTTTTTCTTTTTTCCATACAAAAAAATAAATATTTTACCACTCCCCCCAGCGAAATTTTTTTAGGAACTGCGGGTCAAAAATTTTGTTTTGACCTCTATGTATGCGTGTGCCAAATGGCTTACCTGTACATCGATTTGCGGTATTCCTTTGAAATTGGGGTCGAGCGGCTTCCGCTATCAGGGCACGTGTCCACAGACCAATCATATAACGCCACTAGATGGCGTCGTATAGTATAGTTCCATAATGCACCACTAGATGGCATTGTATAAACTTACCTAATCTATTAGTCTTCTCCCGTATCTCCTGCTCGATAGCGAGGAAAAGAGGTGGAAATAGATGAACGGCATAATGGGGAAGGATGTAGGACAGCTCCCGTCCGTGTCTGCGTGCTTTTTCAGCTCGGGGCACGTGTCCGCGGACCAGCCGCGTTATTTGGTGCTCACGGCACGCTCCTAGACAAAAAGTTTTATTTTTTATCTTAAACGTTTTTTTATCATAGAGTTCCTTTCCTATGGCCACTTTTAGTTTCCCACAGCGGCTTCATGATATCATATCGATAACCGAACATTGCAAGTTGAAAGCTACAATAGATATCGCAACGACATCTGTATTGTACCAATAAAGATTATCTTATCCTTTCTTATCTTATCATCTACCGTCTACTACCATCTACTATAAAACGAAATAAGTATATACAGCTTTGGTATACATAAGACTTAACTATGTTATTTAGGGCCGCTAGAACCATCCCACTAACCCGGGGTTAACCGGTTAAACCTGGAGTTACCATGGTTACCAGTACAATTTAACACTGGGTTAACGGTTTAACCGCTTAACCTCGGGTAAGTGGAATGGTGCAATTGGCTCTAAGTAAGTATACTTACCATCTAATACTAAAGTGAGGTGGTATCCAATACCGAATTTATTCTTCAGGAATAATGATGTGCCAGCACATCTCACCTGTAATCAAATTGGGTATTAAAAATATTAAAAATTCTTACAAGTTCCGCACGAGTTTCATGGAAGGTCTGAGAAGCGGGAGGGTGCTACAGCCGGTCATCTGGCGAAAGCAGGACTTGATTTCGCTTATTCGGATTTTGTTCGCAAACTATAGCCACTAATATCATAATTATCATAAGTAGTGCTAGGTCCCAACCCCTAACGATTTGGGTCATAGAAAGATTTAGCAAATGAACCTATATTTTCTGATCCCAGAAACCGTTGAAGTTTTTGGTTAAAGGTCAAAACTGCGTTGGGGACGGTTTCGGCCGCAATGAGTCACCAGTGTAATAAACAAAAATCTCCTGCAATTCCAATCTCCCAAACTTTTAGGAAAATAAAAGAAAAAAAGAAAGAAGAAAAAAAGAAAGAATATTTAAACGTTTCTAGATTGCGAGTGTACATCTACGGCTGGTTAGGGTTCTTTGCTACTCACCCTGCCTTTACTAATGACCGCCTTCCGATCCCCCAATATGTCCGCCTCGTCCATAAAGTGCGTGGTCAAGAGAAGAACCTTCCCCTTTTTGGCCCGCTGCAGGATCCGCCATGTTTGTCTGCGAGACACGGGATCCACGCCTGCCGTTGGTTCATCCAGGATTATTATCTGAGAATTATAATCATTATTATCTGAGAATTATTGTTATGGTAAAACGGGAAATCGCTTTAGGCTTAACCCTTAAAGCATATAACTGTTTAGAAAACTAGAGACTAAACACAAATTGGAATTCAGAACCTATTCCGATCTCGAGAAGATAGGTACTCCTGCCAATTGACTTTCCGATGTTCCATTATTTCCTACTACAAGGAGATACGATTTTTTTAAAGAGCATGTCTTTTGTTGGAATGACCTTTCTAACTTTCTCCAGCTCTAGATGTTAAAAACCTGATACCCACTTATCTAAAATAGCCTTTATCTGAAACATGCCAGGCTAATGAAAATATATCAACTAATTTTTTAATTAAGGGGAAATATCCCACAACTCTCGGTCTCGTGTATCGGACGCTCTGAATTTAATTGTCGTAGCCCCGTGGAGCAAGAGATGGTATGTTGGATGGGGAAAAGTAGCTGAACATGTAAAGGGTTGAATTACCTTGGGATCGCCTATGCAAGCTATAGCGATGCTAAGCTTCCTCTTCTGTCCCCCAGAGAGATGTTTGGAGAACACGTTGGCCTGGTCTTTGAGACCGACGTCACTCATTGCTTTGCTGATCTCCTCGTTCTGACGCTTGCGCGGTATACCCTGGTAAAAAAAGAAAAATAAAGGTGTCTACTGTACAATTTCCGTCAAATGTCTTAAATAAGATGACGGATTTGCAGGTAGGTACTTCTGTTTGTCTTTTCCCTCTTTTTATCTTACAAATGTAAGACCCTAGGTGGATTAAACGAGCATTCAAGGATGACTAAGGCTAGAACGGGCCGGGTCGGGGTCGAGGCGTCCGACACTTCAGTTTTCCATGTTTAGAAAGCATCACGTGGTCATTGATCACCCCTCATAGAAAACAAAGTATCGGATGCCTCTGCTCGGACCCGGAACGGAACGGGAGTAATCTTTTATTCAGAATCGCGTGCCCGGTTATCTAAAAGAAGTGCAATGAATTCGCCAAATACGTATCTACGAAAGTGAATTAGAAGTCATATTATTGACCCAGGTAGTCCGTTCTACTGATTAAGGTGTACATCTGGAGTATAGCCCTTTATGGAAGTGAAACGTGGACAATGACCCTAAGAGATAGAAAGAGAATGGAAGCATTTGAAATGTGGTGCTGGAGGCGAATGGAAGGCATTAGTTGGAGAGACAGGATAACGAATGAGGAGGTGCTAAGAAGAGTGAGTGAAAGAAGAGCTATTCTGAACACTATTGCAAATAGACGCGGGAAAATGATTGGACACTTAATACGACACGACTACTTCTTTAAAACTATCCTGGAGGGGCGGATAGGAAGGAAGCGGGGTAGAGGAAAACCCAGACGCAGCTTTTTAGATCAAGTGAAAGAAAAAGTAGGGGTCGTGTCGTATCAAAAAGTCAAAGAGCTGGCGCGGGATAGGGAAAGCTGGAAGATACTCCACCGACAAGAGAATAACTCTTAAGTTAATGATGATAGTCCGTTCACTAATCTGCAGTTCTCTAGGCATGTAGGGACTCCAAATCACGGTATTTTGTAAGGCTCACCTTAACGGCAGCGAAAAATTGGAGATGTTCCCGTACAGTCAGCAGATCAAACAGGACATCCTGCTGCGGACACACGCCGATCATCTGCCGGATCTCGTGCATGTCGTTGGGGTCCCTGAAAACGTCATCAAATGTTTAAGTTCGCTAATAATTTAAAAAAAAAACATCAGTGCTCGAAAATTCTCAAATATTTTTTTTTATGAAATAGGAGGCAAACGAGCAGACGGATCACCTGATGGTAAGCGATTACCGCCGCCCATGGACACCCGCAACACCAAAGGGGTTGTAAGAGGGGGTGGGGGTTCTTTTGAGTTTGGAGAACATTCAGAAATGAAAATCTTCCTTTTTTTGTATTTAAAAAAAATTGCAAACTTAATAATGATTTGTGCGGGCACCATGTACCTATAGATACCGAGATATATGTATTATCTTTCTGTGATTTAACAGAGGGCTTATACAACATGCAATACAATCCAAATACATTCGTCAGCCGAGGTCAGGGAAACAGGGTGGATTTCTTAGCCCCATTGTCTTCCTAAAACTACTGTTCTCTTCATTTGCTGTTTGCTCTTCGTAGCTGTACATTTTTAAATACAGCCTGATAAATAAATATACAAACAGTTAAAAGATTACCTAACATCCAATCCATACACATACGCCGTCCCAGCCGTGGGAGCGGTCAACCCAGTCAGTATGTTAAACAGCGTAGATTTCCCCGCCCCATTATGTCCCAGCACCGCCGTGATCTGTCCCTCATAGATGCTCAACTCTATGTTGTCGATGGCCTTGACCTCTGGTCTGCGGCAGTGACGGAAGGACTTCTGGAGGCCAACGATGCGGATGGCTTCTTTGTCTTGGAGTTCTCTGTTGAAAAAGGTCGTTAAATTTAAATAGATTTTTTTGTCGTTCCCTAATGTCTGAGGATTGTGACCATATATGCAGGTCTACATTCTACATCCAGCCCAATTCGGAATATATCTGCTGGCCTAGCTAAGGTGACAATCGCTATCGCTTCGCCATCAAATCGCTTTGTGTCTCTCTATCACTCTTTCATATTAGTGTGACAGTGACAGTTGCGTTTCGTTCGCTGCGTAGCGCTAGCGATTGGCATGTCGTCTACGGGGCCTGAATTAGGTACGGTACCTAACCTTGTACCTTGGGTCGGAAAACTGCGGCTCGCGAGCTGCATGGGGCTATTTGGAGCTGCAATAGCGGCTATCCGAGAAACCCTAAATATTACTCACATAGGGCTTAGACGACTCAAATTAAGTTTTATGGCTCTGAGATTTCTAGAACTGAGGATTTTTAGCGTGGTTGGCTCTTCTCCTCAAACGTTTGCTGGTGTAGATCAATGCAAAATTACTTATGCCGTATATCGTATATCCAGTATAGTTGTGTGGGCTAAGCACAGACCAACTCAAATACTAGACGAAGCAAATAGAATAATCAAGGTCACCACACGTAAGCGCTCCCATACAAATAGTAGTGCCCAACTGAAGTTTTGGCCGTAGGTTCGGTTTCGGCAAATAATCTTGTATCGATCGGACACTAACAAATAGTTGAATGCTGATACTTACAACTTAAACTGTTGAATGTAGGACCTTCAAATTTAAAGCGCATTTTCTTGAAATATTTTAAACTCCAATAAGATTTTTTGAAATTAAACTCTTAAGGTAAAAACTGAAAACCGAGACACTTGTGCCGGTGTCGAAGGCCAAGTCTAATTTTTGTCGATGAGCCAACGGAGTAAGTAAGTAAGGGACTGACAATGGAAGTTTTAACGACTACTACGCCGACGAAGTTGCAGGCTTCGGCTAACAAAATGTACCATATATAGTCCATAAAATAAATATAAATCAAGAATATAACTTGAAATTTACCTAGGCACTGGCTCAATATCCTTATTATGTTGCGTGTCGCCGTTAGAGTGGAAGTGCACGGCCGACACTCGCCCACGTCGACTGCCAACCCAGTAGGAGGGTAACAGGCAAAACCAAGGTTTTTGTTTTATACCGTATTCACCTAGAAAGGAGACGTTTTTTTAGTATAGTCATAGTCATACAACGTTGAATCAAGGAGGACTTATTTTAGACGTAGATGGTGCTGTAGGACGCCATGAGTTTTGTGGTAATGGGGTTGGCAACTGTCAAAGGTTTACATATATGGCGCCATCAGAACTTGCCCCGTTTTCTATGAGATTTGGCTTATAGGGCTGGCATCCAGGGCATAAAATTCTATAAAAAAAAAGTTGACACAATTCTAGGGATTGACAGGGCATGCTATGAGCCCCTTTCCTGCAGGCGGCGCCCCACTTCCCTAAGGAACCAGAGGACTTACTGGGCATCACAGCATCAAGCCAATAAGCTATGAGGGCGTAAAGCACTGTGTCCACCGCCATCATGATAAGGCTGCCGCCGAATGGCACTCCAGGTCCGCTCCAAAGACTATCCCACGTCACGCCCTGCCCTTGCATGTCTAGTACTAAGGCCTGGAACATACAAATACAGAAACAGAATTGATTTATTGCCAGAATACAGAAAACTTATAATAGATACACAAACAAAGCAATATGCGTCTGATCTGCTAACCAACCCTTTTACGGTAAAACCAGGCTAAGTCAAGCAAAGTAATAATCCATGAACAAACACAAGATCATCGTCAGTCGTTGGGTAGTGGTCATAATTAGTCTGGAGATATGTCGTGGCCAGATCATAGAATAGGATCATTTCATAAAATATAATTTTAGAATTTTTGCTACTAATATACACTTAATTAAGGTTGACTTTTTCAGGATGTGGCCAACCGATATTTTTTTAAATTAATGCCATATCTGGCCACGACAACACAAAGAGACAAAAATCAGGAGTACAAAACTCACCTTATCCATAGCAAGCGCGTATGCACTGGAGCTGATGAGAGAGACGAACCAGAAGGCAAGTGAGTCGGCGTTTTGCACAAACACTTGGATGAAGTAGAGGCCGCTCATCAGGTTCACTGCGAAGCTGCCTAGGATACCGGCCGTCTGGATACAAAAAGATAACATTATTGTTTTATGCTAGAGTTTCTCACATATCACATCTCTTGCCTATAGTTATACCGTACTACTAGGCAGAAGCCTCCTCTAATTTTACAAGAGGGTTTGAGAGGGACTCCCACGCACACACTCTTTTTCTTTCTACCAATGCAATGTAAGTTTTCTCAGAATATTTTGCATCGTGGAGAATCAACTGACACCCAATAAGATCCTAGGTTCATTTGTCAAGCCTTCTTATAGCTTCTCGTCATGTGATGACGTCTCTGTGACGTCATCATGACGTCACTGGTCCAGAATCGGGAATTCTACCCTACTGATCTCATATCGATTTTTAAATAAATTATGAAGCTACAATATATCATTGATACAAATTTTGACAAACATCATACTCACCCTAGCCTTATCGAAGAATGGTGTGAGCATGAATGCAAAGGTGATTATCGTGAATCCGAACAGCAGCATCAGAAGGAAGATTAGGATGTACGACGAATGTTGGAACACCTGAAAAAGATACACCAGTATTTATTTAATCTTTATTGCACAAAAGAAATACTTATCGTACAAAAGGTGGACTTAATGCCAAAAGCATTCTCTATCAGTCAGCCTTAGGGCAAAGCAGAGAGATTGTGGGCGGTGCTACTACTACTAACAAAATATAATACGCAAAGCTAAATTAAAATTTAACATATAGGTACATATGCAAGACCATCAAAATACATATACAATACATATAATATATATACATATACCTAATATATACAATATAATATATAAATTATAAAACTAAAACTAATAATCCTTCATCAGTATCATCAGTAATCTTCATCAGTAGTCTGTAATATTTATTATGAACGTCTTCGTACTCTTAACAGGGCTACAACAGTAAATTTCGCAATATTCTCAATTATAATCTTACCTTTAAAGCAAACAGTAGAACAGTGCTGAAGACTGATAGAATTGTTACGAAGACTGCGTAGATCAGGAACCATGATGCCCTTAAAGATACAATATAGGTATACATTAAAATTAATCAAACATTTATTTGAGAAATACAATTTAAAATTAAATAAATAACTACCTAAACATAGAGTATAAAAATTAAACTAACCTAAAACATAAAACCCAATCATAAAAAAATGCCCCGTCCAACAGGTCGGCCTGCGGCATGGACCCCATTACGCCGGCGGCGTTACCTCTCTGTACCTCTCTGTATCAAACATTTCACTTTGTACCTCATTTTTAATCCTATTTCTTTGAGAAAGACTTTGACCTGTGGCTCAATTCGTAAATGATTAGTCAGTGCGGCATACACACGTTCAGTGTTCTCATTTGTCATTAGTATTCCCGATTAGTGATACAATTTTTGATGATTAAATAAGTACACAGAATTTGAATGGGCAATTTTTATTTTTCAGTCTGTGTGTAATTTATAACTTCAATAATACCAAACAGATTTTTCTAAGATGCCCAATCTCTATAGAAACTTTTCACATAATTGGCAGTAGCAAGAGGGGATACCTTATAGCATAATAATATTTACACAAAACTTACCAGTAAACAGAATCCTTCAGCCCCATAATCCTCATCCCCTCCCTGATCTTCTTTTCCTTCTCGCCCACTACAAACATGAGCAGATACGTGATGAATTGGCTGAGGGTCATCACCATGTACATGGGCATGATGACGCGAAAGATGACCAGCCAGTCGCCGGTGTGCTGGCGTTTTGGGAACTGGGTTAGGTCCACTCGAGGTGGGGGGAAGGGTGTGCCGGTGTCCAGCTGAAAAATGATAAAAGTGCATACGTAGGTACTTACAGCCATTCGACAATCGAAATTTAACGTTTTTCATGATCATGACGAGAACATCCATACGATATACAAATCACAGAACATTCATAAAGAAGCTTAGAATAAATTTAAAAGTGGAAAAATTACTGCCTTGGGTGAGACTTGAACTCACGGCCTCTGGATAGCATCGATCGCAGACGTTTCTGCTTGTTAAAAAATTAATTCATAAAGAAGGGCAGTAGCAGTTGAGGAACTTGAGGATAAAGTCATATTAATCAGCTAAAGACAAATTTGATAGCAAAACATTGACAACCTCGATTAAAGATAAACACAGGTAGGTAATAAAGTGATTGACAGCTTTAAACAAATGGAATAGGCTCTTTCTGAGATTAAAATTGTATCAATATAACTTTTACCGTGGAAAACAAATAAATAAAAGTTTTACCTTAATCTTCGTAAAATCTATCAAAGTCTGCAGCGCCAAGAACCCAGAATAGTAATACTGCAGCACAGGACACGTATCCTCGCTGTGCATCTCCGACAGCGGTATCAGCTGTCCTCCGCGCGACCAGTCTGACGACCAGTCACCTTTCGGAGGAGCCTCGCGGCAGAACGCGTCGGATGTGTAGAGGGTTCGAGTTGAGGGGGTCCCGAAGTTTGACGGATTTGTGCGGATTGTGTATCTGCAGAAAAAGCGTTATATGTCGTTAACACGCTCGTGCTACAGAGCTGCATTGTGTAAACACGCCGCATCGGGCAAACTGTAAACTGTCATACTCAAAATTACTCTGACGGCAATTCGAGTAGCAGCATAAATATCGGCAGCAGCGTAAGCAGGAAGGTATTTACACAATGTCATAGCTCCCTGAGTTACCTTTCTAAGCATGTGCACAGAAGTAAAGTTAAAGCGAATAATGACTTTTTCTGGCGCGAAAGAATGACTTGCGAAGAGATCTATATTGCATTACATATTGTAAAGTTATTTCATACGTTCGTATCAGGAAATAGAAACAGTACTTCTAGCATCTGTGTTTAGAGTGGTTTAAAACAGCGAAAGGGAATCCGAAATGTTGCCAAACAAACGTAGTTATCGATAAGTATCTAGCGCACAGTTTTATTTCAATTAACTGGCAGTGTATATCGGAAATTATGATAGGCTTCGTTCAGCTCGGTGGTGTCATTAAGTATAACATTTCACCGAAGGGATGGTTTTGATAGCATCTTAAGATAGCAGTATAATATGGAAGTAAAAACCATGAGGTCTCGGACGAAGTCATAGATCAGAGAAGGGATTTTTTCATTAGTGAAGGTGTTATTGTTTACTTTAGTGGTTCCCTGAAGCTATTCGGATCCGTGTATGAAATATGACTACGATGGGTGTTACTCTGGTAGGCATCGTTCAGCTCGGTGGTATTATTAAAGTTCACCTAAATGAGTTACTGCCAGGAATCTAAGAGCAACTCATGTATTTTTTTAAATGGCAGTACTGGCAGTAGGGAATAAGGAAGAGGGTACCATTATAATGGGATCTCCGACGGGGTCAAACAGGAAAGAAGAGATTTGTTAGCAGAAAATGGTTTTGTCTTACCTAAGTGGTTCCCCGAAGCTTGTAGGATCCGTATGGAATATGATGGCGATGGGGAAGTTCTTGGCGTCGCTGTGGTAGGCGTCGTTCAGCTCGGTGGTGTTGTTATAGCGCACCCAGCGGATTGGCTGCTGATGGGACTCCAATAGCATCTCGTTCAGTTCTTCGAGGAAAGCCTGCAGGAGGAATAATATAATCTGAATATGACAACCAAAACTCACTAATTACTAAAAAATTATTAAACGAAAACAACCTTATTTAGATGTTAATATGGTCCACTTTGGCTGTTAACTTGTAGTAGTAATTAGTGAGATTTGGTTGACTTCTGACGATCTGATAATCAGTGACGGATAAGAGAAATTTAGTTATTATTCTTTGCAAGAAACTAAAAAACACAACACTTGTTCTGGGGCTCCTTTGTGTTAGTTACATCGAAATCTGGTTACAACCGGTCAAATGTATTACTTTTTGTACTCACCACAGTCCCATTATCATTCAGCCAATCCGCGACGACAGCAACAGAGTGGTTTGCTGGGAAGGCGTCATAGTGCACGCGCACCGTTCGGCCAGGCTTAATGACTTCAGGGAAGTTGGGGTTCGGTACCAGCATCTTCAGGAATATTAAGACGCCCAATGAGTATAGCGGCACTAGCACCTCCTGTGAAATAATATATGAGTCAAAATTAATGGACAGTAAGATTGTCTAGACATACATAGTAAATCGAGAATTTATTTTGTTACCTTTATTTACCGACGTTTCGACAAAGGTTTCACTGGTTCAACTGCGACTACCCGACGAAAAGATAAATAAAGTTAACAAAATAAATTCGCGATATACCCGATTACAAATGTGATTTAATATGTGTTCAAAGCGCGAAGGTTTTAAATGTTAAATGTTGGATAGTTTGAGGTGTACAGACTTAAGTTTTGCTTGTGTTACAAGCCACACCTGGTATAAGAACGGCATCATCGTTACCTGTATCGTATCTCTAAATTAACAATGGATGAGCAGTTACAAGTTGGTGCCGTGACCAGGATTCTTACCAATCTGACCTTTGAAGCGTATTAATCATGTTTTAACCCAGATTAAACTGAGTGATAGTGTCCTACTCACAGCCAAGGTCTTTCTCGTGTCCCTCTTCTTGAGCAGCAGGTTGCGCACGGTGGTGGCCCAGAGCTGCGGCCAGAAGCGAGCGGGCGGCCGCGAGCCCATGCTCCCGCGCAGCCTGCTGCCCGCCGCCACGCAGTCGGGTGTGCCGGCGCCTTTTTCGCATTTCCTGTAACAATAAGTGTTGACCGTCATTGTTATGATCATGCCACATTTCAGACTATACCTACCATAACACTATTCTATAGAGATTACAATACAATACAAATCCTCTATATTGCCTTAACCTCAAAATAAATTTACAAGCAAACACATATAATACAAAAGTAAACAACATACAGCCTTATACATAGAACCCCAGGTTATAGGTTTTGAGATTAGTACCTATTTTTAATCGATTTAAAAGGTTATCGAGTGAATTATTTATTGTCATCATCATAATTAATTAGGTACCTCAGCAGGTGTATTATGGATGGCTTTATCCACGTGATAAAATAACCGTCACTTATGGCACCGCGGGATTGAAAGTGACAGACACCGTTTTATCACGCTGTCACGTTGACAAGAACGACTATCATATCCGTACTGAACTCCGTTATTTTAATCCGCATTGTAATGTTATTTTAAAGGATTTTTAAATTAATATGAAATTATTAATTAAAAAAAAAATTAAAAAAAAATTAAAATTAAAATTATTTATTTTCGTAAAATATACAGGTGTCTATAAGTAGGGGATAGTGCTGCCCGGTAAGCAAAATTTGCCTGTGTTGGGCAACACCGCTCTTCCTTAATTAACAGATTGTTACACGAAACTTTTTTTTTAAGTACTAGTTTAAGTAATATAAACATGTATACAATTAAAATTTTATATATAACATTTGTTTAAAGAACTAAGTGAATAACTGGGTTGTTAGACATGCAGTAATAAAAAAGGAATTAGAGGAATTAAAATTAAAATTAAAAAAGGAGTAAAGGAGCCAGTAATTTGTGTGTGTGTGTGTGTGTGTGTGTGTGTGTGTGTGTGTGTGTGTGTGTGTGTGTGTGTGTGTGTGTGCGTATGTATGTATGTATTTAGTAAGTTGATGTGTGAATCTCTAGTAACATATAGTATTTTATTTTTGTAAGTCTTCTATTTCCTCGTAGCTTTTTGATTTTAACCATTTTGTAATTGTTGATTTGCAATCGTAGTAAAGTTTTGGGTAAATGTTTAGGCACCTATTGACTTTGTTGTACATGTGACTAGACTTCACATTGTATTGTGAGCGCGCAAACTTGGTTTTAGTTTTAGTTATATTAGCAACGTTTTTTATTGTCCTTCTGGAGTCATAGTCGGCACTGTAAGAAAGGGTTTTATGTTTTTTTAAGGTCATTTGTAAAATATATAGTTTCCTTATTGATAATAGGTCGGTTAGATGGTATAATGATTCTGTGGGGAAACGGATCTTTTTAAAATACATTGTTTTTAAGAGTGCACGCTGAGCTCTTTCCAGGTTAATGAGTCGCGTTTTAGCCGCCCCACCCCAGACAGGTATACAGTACACCAAGACGGACTGCACCAGGGATGTGTAAATTTCTGTTAATATATTCCGTTGTTTATACGGGGTTGTTAGTGCTCTACCTGGTACAATATGCCTTAGCGTCCTGAAGATCCAGTGCAGCTTACGGACCCTACAGATTAGTTGATCAATGTGAACGTACCAATCTAGATGCTCGTCCAAGGTGATCCCTAGGTATTTAATTTTTGATACTTTTTCAATGATCGGGCAGCTACAATTTTTTAGATTCGTTCTGTCACAAGTGTGAATTTTTAGATCTTCATCAAAGTTGGGTTGGGTGGAATTCGTGATGCTAAAACTCATGTATTTTGTTTTGTCTGTGTTTAGTTTAGTTAATAACTATGTGGGAGCTCGATAGCGAATTGTTAATTATAGAAGTCGAGTCTCGATCATTACTATTAAATATTTACCGGAATACGGAAATGAACTACTTAAAAATGAAGCGTGTTTTTATTACTACACGTCCACAAGACAGGGAGTACGACCAGTGGGGGGACACTTCTCCTTTCGGTCAAACTCGGCTCCGTTCGGCTCAGCATTGCTCCGAGCAATTACGAGTATTAGGGTTGGCACAACTTGACGTCCCTTTGCGTGCACGACCACAGATAAGATAATGACTCGAATTTTGACAACCATAAATAGCCGAAAGGGATAGTGCCATATATTAGAAAGGGACAGCATGATTCGACCCTGAACCGCTGTCAAACTTCCGTTTTGTTTCCTTTCTGTACGGTAGTACTATAGGGTCTTTGACTACTATTCAAATCAGCTTCTTTTTTCGAACTGTCAAAACGATTTTACTACTATGGAATTTATATGAAACACTAGCATGCGACGTCACAATCAAATTACCTACTCTTTATAATTGTATGTGGGTTTTAAAATAGAAATAGTGTCTAAAAATAACTGCTGTCTACGCTTTTCTATTAATCTTCTGGTGCTTTATTTCATGCATGGTGTAAAATAATTTATTTTAAATACAGTCAAATACCCTATTATAGTTTGTCAAAGGACTGTCTCATTTCAAACATAGACAGAGAGAATCATACTATCTTGTCTTACACTAGTACTAGTACCCAAAAGAAAAGGGATGAGTATAATTTTCCTGGTTGTTACTGACTGCCAAATTGGTTTGACCAACTATATTTATTCTGTGGCCATATTTAAACTTGCTTTTTTCGTTTTTTTCATTTCTGGAAATGTCACATTGTCAATTTCCCCATTGCGTGCGATAACGATAACCTAGTAATTTAACGCACACATGCAGTTTAACTTTACCTTTAATGCGTGTTTTTGAACCCTACCTTTATTGTGAGTGATTATTAGGGCGCCCTAATGAGTGAGCCCCCCAGGCGCCAGTGTCATGCATTATAACTGGGGCTATGTTCTCGCGCGGTAAGAATGTTATTGAAATTAGGTTGATAACTTTTACTTACTTATTTACCTACTTAGTGCTGTGGCGCAACGACCTGACGTGGATTTTGGATAATTTATACATTTCGATTTTAAGTTTAATAATAGGCTATTTTTATTTCTTAGTACATCAGTGCCGTTTCTAATTGGCATTGTATATTCAAAATTAGTTGAATAAGAAAATAGAGTTATTTTTAGTAGTTGCCTGAAAATTAAGAATTTCATTTCATTAAATGATACATTAGTAAAATATTTTGTGAGTTACTTAGCGCTTGATTGACTAGATTATGTTTACCCTAAGAACAAATTAAATTACTTTCTTATGAAAATAATTTTTAATTTGTGTTTTTACAAGTGTCACTACTATTTTTGCCGAGCGGTTGAGGCATCTGTCGCGTAAACGGAGGACGCTGGTTCGATTCCAGCCCCGAACACTGGAGGCCTTTGTAATTTTTTCCTTTGTATATGATATTTATTTCATTTATAGATTATGTCTAAATGGTTTTTTTATTTAAAAAAATGTCAACTGGTTTGTACTACAAAAACATTGTATACTTAGTACGAATAAACGGTATATTTGTGTATATTGCAGAATAGAGTCCCTGCCATACAATATGCACCGCACCCTCAGGACAGCACTTCCGGAGGGGCCAAGGTGACAGGGGAAGGTAAAAACCTGCTTTATAGGGTAAAACGATCCATTTTGATTTGTAATATTACTTAACCTAATATACAAGTGAAAGTCACTTTGAAAGTAGATTTCGTTTTTAGTAGCGTTTGCGTAGGTTTGATCGACAGTTGTGAATTACCTCCTTTTGAAGTCAGGTCAATGTGGGGAAGGAAATATAAAACAATATAAGTCTAGTGAAATTAACCGTGAATCATTCAAAACTGTGACATATATTGTACGTAACTCCGTTTTCGTTTCAATAAAGATAAACAAAACATTGTGCCCGTTCCTAGTAGTAGAGAGCTGCCCTGAGCATACCCACCACAGCGCGAGGCGCCGGAAGACGGCCCGCCACCCGCCACCTGCCCGCGCAGCATGGTTTCCCCTATCACTAAGTCCGTCACTTTCGCACTCACATACTTGTTAGAACGTGACAGGCATGGTGATAAGCGTACCGTGCTACGACTCCTGGTTGACGACGGTCCAGAAGGACCTAAAAGTAATAGGAATAGACAACACAGTAGCCCAAAACCGGGAACAGTGGAAAATGCAGACAAGGAGAGCCGACCCCAGATGATGGGATAAGGCTCAGGACAAGAAGAAGTTCCTAGTAGTAGAGAAAATTAAACAATCGCCTGATTTAAATACTATGTTCGGTCGATATTGCACTACGTCCGTAGGAAGTTACCCACCGCCACAAGTGACCTCTAGGTGGTGCTAAAAGTGCAATAAACTTGGCAGCTAACACTCTCTAAAGATCGTCACTGCAAATCATATTTAAATACTGTAAAAAGTAGAGACATTCGAACTACGCAAAAGTTCTAGCTTTTGAAACTATAGAAACAGTTCATTTCAATACATTATGAAACATCAAATAAATTCCAAGGAAGTTTATTTTTCATCTGTGAATCATAAAGGAAGTGAGCAATGAGATAAATACTTGCGTTACTGGAATTATGGAAGTTGGCAAAGTATTCTGAAGTAGTCAGGTCATTGGAATTCTGTTCGGCCATTTACCTAGCCCGATTCCGATTTAACCTTTTGTTTTGGGTTTGAAATGGTTTTGACACGACCTTCAAGGAGAAAACCGACGCAAAAATACATTTCAAAAATCTAACCTCGTACAGAATGGCTTTGCTGCATTCCGCCCCGAATATAATTACGCGAGCGTACTCATATGTCCCACTGCTGGGCACAGACCTCCTCTCATGTGCGAGAGGGCTTGGGCTATAGTCCCCAGTCCCCACGCTAGCCCAATGCGGATTGGGGACGTCACATACACCTTTGAATTTCTTCGCAGATGTATGCAGGTTTCCTCACGATGTTTTCCTTCACCGAAAAGTTAGTGGTAAATATCAAATGATATTTCGTACATAAGTCCCGAAAAACTTAGTACGAGCCAGGATTTGAACCCGCGACCTCCGGATTGAAAGTCGGACGTCATATCCACTCGGCCACCACCGCTCCATTCTTAAGTTACTATTATATAGTTACTATTTTTTTAAAGCGTGTTTAAAAAAAGACACGTCAAGGTCGTGTAGTCTTTTCTAATGCAAAAAAACGGGGATTCATCGGCCAAGCCAAACACACGGCGTCGTTAAACTCGTTGGCATTGCATGGGCTACAAAAAACAGGGCATAAAAGAAACTCGGCCAATATTTACAGTCCGTTGTACATTTGACATGAATATTTCGGCTGAATTCGTGAAATTTCGTTTTAATTCTCATTTAATATTCATTTGTAGTCCCAGATTTGATATTTTGTAGGTACTCGCTCACATTAGTAACATTCTTGCATTTCACATTTAATATGCTGTAGTTACGAGTATTTAGTATAGTCGTTGTTTATCTGTAGCTATTTAGAAAAAAAATTGAAAATTCTGTCCTTGGCTATTGGCGTAATATCGATCCGCTCAAAGACTACGAGTAATTATACCTATACCGATATTGATATTAGGGGGCCTTAACCAAGATGCTAATCCTTTGCGCCGTAGCGAACGAAACGCTAATATGGAAACTAATATGGAAGTGACAGAGAGACGCGCAAACGGCGCAGATGCTAATGCATCTCAGCTAGGCCCCCAGGGCTATATTCGCGAACATTTAAAATCGATGTCTCGTCTATCTCTCGCTCTATCACTCGAATATGCTATAGTGACAAAGAGGCTATATTAATCCACTTTGATTCTGACTGTGCCCTCGGTTACAAGTTTCGTTATTTACTTATTTCCGTTCGAAAGGAAAATTAAAGATACAAAAGGCGCTAATAGCGCTAATAACATTTTTATTTCGATAAAATAACGGCATTTGAAAAAGTAGTGGATAAAGCAGTCAAACACCGATAGATCATTATTATTAACATGTTGTAACATGACATAATAAGTGTCGCACTTATATGGTTTGACAGTCGTTCTTTGTCATCTAGTTCTGTGCAAAGAGGGACCCGTTTAGAGAGGTATCTAAAATCGAGTTAAGTGCCATGTCACAGGGGCGGACACGCTATACACCAAAAATCACTTGCGTTTCTGTGTCAACGACACATCTGTACACGCGGCATGCGCCATTGTGTGAGTAAGTTGCTTAAAACAGTACTAAGCGGTCGGCAAAAGGTCGTCAATCTGCTGTCGCGGGGGAAGTAATTCAAATCGGGGCGGGGCGGTGCGTGGCCGTTCTGTATTATTACTTATTCTGTGGCCATGTTCAGGAGTAACTAGTCCTACTCCTTGAACATAACGCCTTAAACGATGCGGTATTTCATTTGTTTTTATTAAGCACACCGTCGCCGTTTCCTATCAACGCGAACGTAATCTCGTAACTCGTAATAATACGAGGTGAAGGCCACAAAAGCGTCCATTTTTGGCGCGAATCCATTTCCCTATATTATCTGTCTTCATTAGAATAAGAGCATGAAATCATTACATAAATAAGCTGACAAGACGTTTTGGAGTTGGTTGTATCATCTGTTTTAGTGGAAGAAGGACTTATACGCCGTGAAATTTTCATGGTTTTATATTGTTTTGGAATAAAAAGGTTTTCGTCGTAAATCTGGCACGCGGCAGCTGTCCAGCTGACGAGTAATGTCTTTATGACGATGTTTGATGATACATAACAGTGTTCAGGCCCTTTAGCACATCTAAATATTTATTTCTAATATATAGTGTACGACAAAGAACAAGAAGACTGACTCATTTTCTGCGACTAATAGTGACTTAACATATATAGGTAGTTGTGCTAGTCACAGAAAAACTGGTCATCAAATAAAAATAACTTTTATACAGTCTACGAAATCTACGAATATAGTTTTTATTTCTTTAAAATTGACAAACTTTCCAATTCCATGAGTTTAAATTCCGAAGAGCTTGAGATAAAGCTAACCAGAGTAGTCATATATTAGTGTATTATTTTATTAACAAACTTGTTACTTTTACCTAAATACCTGATGTGCAATTGTACTTTATAAGATTATTACCTAGTCTAGCCATAAATTCTGTTACAAAGTTGATTGTCTCTAGACTATAATTTCAAAGTTATTTAATAAAATTTTATATACCTAATAAAGGGTCTAATAACGAATAAAAAATGCCAAATAATTATTCCATGTTGCCAGCTTTCACCTTAATACATGCCTTAAGCGAAGAGGGCCTAATTTATGCACCATTTTTTGCGGAAATAAGACATTCATGTTCGGAAAAAAATATTCAGGTGACCAATTTTTTTACAATTTTCAATGCATTCCAGATGGAAGCGGCAGATGTTGTTACAAAATGCTGCGAGACTATCATCTCGTGTATTTTATGGTTTTGTGAGCAGGTCCAGATAAAAGAGTCACTAAGCCCAATTTTTGCGAAAAATTGATCCATTTTAGTTAATACACGTGCACGAGGGTAACAAAATACTATAAATAGTAGATAGTACATAAATAGTAGAGGCAATTTATTTGTTCAAGCAATATAGTCGAGGATAAAAATGGACATTTATGCCTGTTATACTCTGCTTTTCACTTCGAGTGTAATTAAAATATACAATAATATCCAATATTTTAGGTTATTTTACCGTATTTATTCAAGACTAAAGTAAATTGTACTCTGTTGTGTCGGGGGCGCGGGGCACGCCGGCAGGGCTGGCAGTTTGTATGGCAGATTTTGGACTTTATTGCTAAGTCAATAAGGGTCGTAATAGATGATTTTACTTTATGCTCTAGAACATAATAAGCAACTTTATGTCGTCTACGCACGACTTAACCCTTGAATGCATAGTGATGTATGTATGTACACAACAAAAAACATATAATTTTATGCATAATTAGGTAAAATCTATTTGGTCCTGTATAATTATTTTGATCGTAAATTAATAAGCTTTCCGTTGTTTTATTCAAATTTGCGCAGTATTTAAGTTTAAAAAAAATTACATTACGTTTTAACACGAAATGGCGGAAAATTGGAAAAATTTGATGATTTTTAGTATGTAATTTAGGCGGTTTTTTCGGGGTTTGTAATTATTTATATTTAAAATCTTTATTATAGGTATATTACAAATAGTATAAATTTCTAATGGTAGTAAGATTTTTGATATATCTTTTACCAATAATTGTATAAATTTACATAAATTATTATTTACCCTATGTAACTTCTAATACTGGTTAAGCAGTGAAAAATCGATGTTTTAATTTTTATTTTTATTTTTCCTAGAATCAGTAAACAATTATGTAAGACATATATTAATTCCAGGCAAAAAGAAAAAATCATGCATTTAAGGGTTAAAGTCGAACTTTACGAGCATGACAAGTGAAAAATAAATTACATATAACCCCAAAATGCGCTCTAATCCTATTTTGGGTCACGATGCGACATTCAATTCAAATAAGGACCTATTGGATTTCCATTGTTCAACGCAGCTCATTAGTACAGTTACGCATTAATCTGTCAATCATACTGGTACGGACTGATTGCATTGGAGACGTGACTTGTTTGACTGATTGCCTATTTTATGCAAACCCCATGGTGCGATAGATAAAATGATTGCCGAGTGTAAATACTCTGTAAAAAATAAGAAAAGGTTGACTGTGATCGTACGAATTTTTGCAAGATAGGTGTGGGGTCATGTACATATTTTCAATCAATCAATCAATCAATCTTTTATTTGCACATAAAACATAGTATATAATGCATGCAAATACATTTATAAGACACATTACTCTACCAGTAATGTCGAAATTAATTACACAATCTCAAAGGAAATACATTACAATAAAATAAAATAAAATATATGGTCAAAATAATAATACTATTAGATTATATGTACATTATATGTCATTTTAAAACAAAGTCTGTCAATTCTGTAGACAATAGTTACTAACTTGTGTGATTTTATCACAGGGACTACATATAGTGGATAAGGAATCAACCAAAACATGACGCTTAAAAGCCCTTTACTTTGGGTACTTATATATGTAGCTCCATGCCGTAATCGGCAACGGCGACCCTAGCTAGTTACGAGCGTGGGCTCTGACATGGCTGGCAAAGCCGAACTTATTTTTCAAAAACTCTATCGCAGGTGGGGCAATAAAGCTGACCAGAATCATTGTAAGTGTAATTATAGGAGGGTTTCGGCCGGGACTTACGTATCTGACGTTTCGTATCAAGTTCAATGAGACGAGCGTCTTCAAAGTTCTTTACGCTCATCTTAACACGAGAACGCCATTCTGGCCGCTGAGAAGCATACTCCTCCCATTTGTCAGGTGGTATACCGCAGGCAGTTAGGTGACGCTTAAGCATGTCCTTGTAACGTAGGTGCTGCCCACCTTGCTTCCGTTATAGCTGGGAGTAGAAAACGGCTTTAGGTAGTCTACAATCACTCATACGCCAAACATGCCCACACCACCTCAGCTGACCCTTCATCAAGAGCGCCTACTTCTACTTATATTCATAGGAGAGACGTGAACCTAATTGCTTTGTATACCCAGTGAGGTTCTTGTTCTACCCGAATACGGCAAAGGTTTAATCCTGTGGTATTTACGTTAAACCCTCGTATTCATATGGGTCAAAACTACAGATTTATATTAAACGAGGTGTTAATATATTCGAATAGGTATATAGCCACGATTATATCAGCTATCTTTGCAACCAATTCAAAAATGTGACGTTTTCAACTAAAAGGTACCACATTGTCGCTTGTCGATAAGGTTGATTTCAAATTGAAGCTTTATGGAAATAGCGTCTTATTGACAACCGACAATAAGTACCCTTTTGGTTGAAAATGGCACAAATGTGTCAACGGATGACGGAAATGTTACCACAACTGTATTTTGCAGATCGGTTTGCATACCTACATATCTTTTTTGGCTAAAGATTTTAATATAAATATTTTTCTGAACTAGTTTTCCTTACACCAAACCGCTTTGAACCGGTTATTCATTCCATTTTGCCCGGGTAACCTAGATTCTCTGGGATAAATGCCAACCCCCGCCGCCGGGGAGTCTGCCCTTGCCGCGAAGTTTTGCCCCGAAAGGACTAAAGAGTAAGTTCCAGTGTAAGAAGTTAAGAACTAGGCGTTTAGGTCTTTAGTCTTTTGAAAAATGTATT
Source organism: Cydia strobilella (assembly GCF_947568885.1). Lineage (NCBI taxonomy): Eukaryota > Metazoa > Arthropoda > Insecta > Lepidoptera > Tortricidae > Cydia > Cydia strobilella. The sequence goes on along the minus strand of NC_086059.1, from coordinate 12,755,323 downwards.
TGCTTAGAAGACGTGTTGTAAATTTATTCAGATCGGAACCAGACGGAGCTTAAATAGGCTTTTTTCTGCGCCATTTGTCTGTTCATTCTCCGGAATAAGTATACTTAAGAAAAACCGGCCAAGTGCTAGTCGGACTCGCGCACCGAGGGTTCCGTACTTTTTAGTATTTGTTGTTATAACGGCAACAGAAATACATCGTGTGAAAATTTCAACTGTCTAGCTATCACGGTTCATGAGATACAGCCTGGTGACAGACAGAAAGACGGACAGCGGACTCTTAGTAATAGGGTCCCGTTTTTACCCTTTGGGTACGGAACCCTAAAAAAGGGGAATAAATCATTTAAATAGAAAATATTTTTAGTCAATTCGATGTGTATAAAGGACGACTCACGCTAGACCGGGCCGGGGCCCGGCCAGAGCTTCCGGCGCTTCGTTTTCTATGGAATGCACCACGTGATCACTGATCAGCCGTCAGCCGTCACAGAAAATGACGTGCGGGCGCCTCGGCCCGGGCCCGGCCCGGTCTAGCGTGAGATCCTTTAACCACAACTATTTTGGGAGCTTTTTTATGTTTTTAATATTCCCTCCTTAGTAATCAGCTCATAAGTAAAATAAAGAAACCAGTGTGACGAAAATAATATGTCTTAGGTATAATTCTCCTATTGTATAGTTTTTACATGTTCAAACAAAACATTAGACCTTCTCTAGTCAGGAAGCTAATTCGAACTTACATAGTGAGATTAAATCACATTTAAAAACAGGTCTCTCGCGAATTTATTTTTTATTTACCGACGTTTCGACACAGGTTACAGGACACTTTTCGTGGGGTAGTCACACATATCTCTGTTTTGACATTTTGCTGGGACATCAGTTAGCCGCGACCACGACCAGTGAAACCTGTGTCGAAACGTCGGTAAATAAAGGTAACAAAATAAATTCGCGATAGACCCGTTTATAAATGTGATTTAATATGTGTTCAAAACGCGAAGTTTTAAATGTTATATTACATCATCATCTTCCTCGCGTTGTCCCGGCATTTTGCCACGGCTCCATATGATGTTATATTACATAGTGATGTCAAAATTATATCTAAATGATGTCATTTTACCATTGTTCGCATATGCATTTCGCTCGTACTTGTTCATACCCATAATAGGTACATATATGTACCACTACATATATATATTTGCAGCAACATGTGCGGGAGCTCTAATTGCCCTCCCTCCTAGAAGCTTTTATTTTTTACTAAGCCCTACATATATTATGTTTTTTCTTAACTCATTCACCGCTGCGCTACGCTCGTAGCGCTACAATGTAGCCGCATAGCTTTCCCGCTATGTAACAAAAATGCTGCGTGTAGGCGTAACGACAATCGGCGCGATTCGAGAAATGAATTAGAAACAAAACTTCCGTGAGACACAGACATATTAAATATATTAATAACGGGTCACTCACGTATTTTAAGTCGAAAAACGCTCGACATGTTTCACTCCGTACCGAGGAGTGTCACACGTTAGTGGCCCGTTATTAATATATTTAAATTAATTAAAGATTCACTAGATATGAAATAGTAAAGATATATGTGACATTTCACGGCAAAAGGTACCTTATGGCGGCTGGCGCTTACGTCTCATAGCGTCGCAAACTATTGCGACCATCCAATATTAATTGGAGCGGTGTTAATAATAAATAGCATAAGCTCCAACCGCCATAAGGTACCTTTACCCGTGGGACGTCAAATATCTTTACTATTTCATATCTATATCTAGTGAATCTCTAATTCATTTCCCGAATCGCGCCGAATGTCACTTAACATATTGATTGGGATATGGAATGGACCGTGATTACCTTTTGTATTGTTTTCGAGCTATTTTTCGAGCTGATATTTCGACGCAGTTGCACCCGGTCGATATAAGTCTAGTAACACTAACCGTGAATCATTCAAAACTGTTACTGTTACTAATGCTAAATTCTAAAAATACTTTTTAGGGTTCCGTACCCAAAGGGTAAAAACGGAACCCTATTACTAAGACTTCGCTGTCCGTCTGTCCGTCTGTACGATACATAGCGTACATTTAGATATTTAGACATGTAGGTAAAGTAAGAAAAATGTCAGTCAGTTTAACGGTAACCTTTGGCACATATGGAAGTGGAAATATAGTCTGTAATTTAAAATTTATGTTGGCGTTTCCTTTAACGACCTGCGCCCAACACCGTCTGTCCGTCTGTCACCAGGCTGTATCTCATGAAACGTGATAGCTAGAGAGTTGAAATTTTCACAGATAATTTATTTCTGTTGCCGCTATAACAACAAAAACTAAAAAGTACGGAACCCTCAGTGCGCGAGTCCGACTCGCACTTGGCCGGTTTTTGTTGTAAATCCAGGCTTCAGACTTAAGACTTGGTAAGCCCTGGAGGCTACTAGTTACGATTATGGGCAACTTTACGACACTCGCTAGAGCCTGAAACGTCAAAATGCCAAGGACGAGAAAAGGTCTGAGTACAGTTTAAATATCACAGTACAGTAACATGCAATAATTTGTAGCTTCGATCGCGCCACTACGTGCACTTCAATTGTTTTGTGGTGCGCGTGCCGCGACCGCTGCAGGGGACCATCGAGTGCGCCGACTTTTGGCCGAAGGTTGTCGTGTTTCGGAGGTTCCGGGGCAAACTGCCGAATCCGACACAAGACCAGACGATTTAACGAAGCCACGCCGGTTTGTCGCATAAATAGTGTTTAGTTTTAAATTTATAAAATACGTACATTTGTATGTTAGTCTGTAAGGTATTTGTAATATGGGCCTTGTAGCCTGATTAAAATTTTAAATAAATAAATAATATAAACGAAGTTTTTTATCATATGGGTAGTGATCGCATACCGGTATTTTCTCCATACAATTAATCGGTTAATGATTTCGGTTAATCGTAAACCGTGGCGTTTTTTTGTTCTTTACATAATTAATTTAATAGATTGAGGCTAATAAACACTAAACTCCCATTTTAAAATAAAAATAGAAAAATGTAAAATATTTAAGAAAGATATTCGAAAAATTGTAAATACCGGTTACGACCCCGCCATATGTACAGTCGACGTACTTATTTGTTTTAAAAGGGGGAAAAGTTGTTGTTTAACCTCTCGTGCCAATATTGAATATTGATACCCTAGCAAGGAAAAGATTTCAAAAAATGGTATCTTGAGCGTTGCGAGGGTTTCAAGGCACGGGGGTAAACAAATTTTGCCACCGAGTGAAACACAAAATTTTTCACCACACCAACACAAGGAAATACTAACTGTAAAATATCAAACAAAATCAAACCAAATCGATTCAAAATGAATGTTATTATCATTCAAAATCATCATTTAAAAGTCAACTCTACCAGCAAACCTAAAAGAAAACAACTCAAAATTTGCATTTGATTACTTTGCCTCATGTGAATAAAATGCAACTTTCTTATCAGTTTATGAACAATCAAGAGAGCCTTTACAAGCTGGTGTGGTGAAAAGATGTTGACACTTATCCACCCTACTCCTTTGTAACAGGTCGAAAAATGTAAACATATCTTTGACATCGATTGAACGTGCAATATACAATATTGTTGGTTTTAAAGGCCCCTCCACACTCGTGCGCGAATCGCAGCGCGAAGCCGCGAACGCGAGTGTGGCGTCTAAATAACGAAATCGACTCCACACTCGCGTTCGCGGCTTCGCGCTCGTAGTCTGGAGCGGGCTTAAAACAGCGTATGTTTTAGGAAAATTGTAGCTAGAGATGGTCAAGCAAATCTTGTCAGTGGAAAAAGGCACGAAATTCAAATTTTCTATGAGGCGATATCGCTTCGCGCCTACATTTTTTTAAATTTGCCGCCTTTTTCTGCTGACAACATTTGCTTGACCAGCTGTATTTTTAAATTACTTACACTTACACAGTTATTTTAAGCATGTGGTTATGATACTGATTATTACAGGTATACTTATATTGTGGCCGAGGCACGAAGGTAATCCATAATACAGCGATTTTACGATTGCAAAGGGATTTCGCCCCGCAATGGACGATCGTAAACGAGAATACTTTTGTGTCCCATATCCATTTTTAAACAAAATCGTTTTTTAATGATTCCTAAAATAACAAAAATATGCTATTGACACCAATCGGTTATAAAAAAAATATTTTCAAAAGTTTTTGTCTCATCCGCATTTAACTAGAAAATGTACACTCTGTTAACAGAAAATTATCACAAAAGTTGTGACATATCCAAAACTTTGTGTCATGTCATACATTGTAAAAATAAAACTTTTCGAAAATAGTTATTTACGATACAAGTGCGGAAAAGAGTAAATTCGAAACGAGTGGCGATAAATTAAAACACGACCGCAGGGAGTGTTTTAAATCGACACGAGTTGCGAATTACCTTTTCGCACGTGTATCGTACAACGTTTTACAGTACATATGGCCCTTTAAACTTTCGACATATGCACGAAAAGTGCTCATTCCCGCACTAGTGCGAGAAAGTAGCACCATATGTACTGTAAATATTTATTTTTTTGCTTTTTTTCGCTGTCTTGCAAACCAATATAAGTGGCGTATGAAACTAACGTATTCTCACCCGACGTTAATAAAAAGCGAACAGAAATAATGATGACGACCTTTCCAGATCAATTCTTTTTCTATTTCAGACTACCTATTACTAACAATAAACATTTACGGGCTAATTCGAACAATGATCTAAATATCAACTAGATACCCACTAGACTTATATTGACCGGGATATGTACCGTGATTACCTTTTGTATTGTTTTTGAGCTCCCGATATTTTCGACGCAGTTACATGCATCTTGTTCACGGGTCATCCAACCAGATACATGCATAGATAATGCTAGATGGGAGATGCACGTAACTGCGTCGCAATATCGGGAGCTCAAAAACAATACAAAAGGTAATCACGGTATATATCCCAGTCAATATAAGTCTAGTGAAACTAACCTTGAATCATTCAAAACTCTTAGATATGCACTACATATGAAATAGAAACGATAAAGAGATATTTAAGAAAGTCATGTCAAACTTGACATTTCCGCGATTCCGAATATCCTCTTGAACGATCTCTTTTTTTTAGGTATATCTTGGTCTGAAATAACTAACGTATAAAACTTAAAAACTAAAACTAAAAATAAATAAAACTAATCTTAAAATAAATAACTAAAAACTATTCCCCTGCGGCATGGTGCCGTAGATGCTGGCAGCATTTCCTCGCTGTATCGCAATAAGCATTTTGTGCGAGGAAGCTGCCAGCTCTACGATCACCGGTGACGTCTATTATTCTTTTAGCCAATTCCTTAAATAATGAAGACGCGTTCGGACCCCACGGACCAAGGGTCTCGACGCCAAAAGGTACGATCTCTTTAAGATTTGCTTGAGATATTACTTAGACATCCAATGGATATCTAATGGATATCCCAATACGTCACAATAATAGCGTAAAATGACAATTGGTTTCTCGAATCGAACTGCAAAGGATAACGAGTTGAGACGTGGTTGAGACTTGAGAACACAGCTTGAGAACAAAAACGTATCTATTAGATTTCGTATTGTTCTCGTATCTAGTAATTATCACGTTGTTCGAATTGACCGGTTAGTCAGGTTATATTCTCGTACATGTCAGGCTGAGACCGTGCGTGTGCGTCATCCTTTAGTGTTTATAACACCAATGTTCTCCGGATTATAGGCTCATCACGTATAATCGGCTCAACCCTCGTCACGTGTCGAACTCGTCATCGAATTAAACGGCTTCCTAATCCGACACGAGCACTTTACATTTGAAGCAAGGGCCTGACACTCTTTGATAGAGAAAGATAGTCTTATTGCGATTCCTATAAGAGGAAAGAGAAAATAGTGCCATGCTTTGTCCTTGTCACCGACCGGGTGGTATCATAGGTAGGAGGCGATGGCGAAATACCGAAATTTAAAAGAGAAAAAATCCTATGCTGCCCAAATTTTATATGAATATTCTTTCTCTTACCCCCGGTTGCTCGGTGGCGCATCTATAACTACTTGTATATACTATATCTATGATTTGAAGAGTTAGGAGAAAAATAATAACAATATTTCTTTTTTGTTTTGATATACCTAGGACGAAAACGTATCGCCTAATCGTAAGCAAATTAAGCAATAGAGTATCTAGTCAAATCAGTTTCTTTTTTCGAACTGTCAAAACGATTTGCTACTATGGAATTTATATGAAACACTAGCATGTGACGTCACAATCAAATTACCTACTCTTTATAGTTTTATACGGGTTTTAAAACAGAAATTGTGTCTAAAAATAACTGTTGTCTACGTTTCTCTATAAATCTTTAGGTGATTTATTTTTTGCATGGTGTAAAATAATTTATTTTAAATATAGTCAAATATTCTATTACCGTGGTAAGCAACACCAGAGGCGTTGCAAAAGCGTTGCCGGAGTTTAAGATGGGAGTACGCTATTTTTTTTTTAAGGTCGCAGTTCATTCCATATAGTTTAGCTGTACGAGGCAAAAAATTCAAGAGAAACGTAAAGTTGAGGACTGCCAACCATCTAAGTGGTGAAGATGGAAATGTTATAGCGACGAGCGATGGCGGACAGAAGCGGCAAGGATTATTCCGGAAAATTCCTAAGGAACACCCCTCGTTACCTAGAAATGCCATCCTCCAAATGTCGGAGGTAATTTTGAAGCTTAAACTCTTAAGCTTTAAAATTACCTCTGACATTTGGAGGGAAAGCCCCGGCAAGCTCGGCCGAATTTCACCTTCCCATACAAACGGAGTTTCGTTCTCATTTTAAAAACACGTGTTGGATTGTAATGAAACTTTGCACATACAATGACATGAGGTATATCTAGGTCTTTCATTAGTTTATATAGCTCCAGTTTATAAAACAAACGAAATAGAGCATAAACAAGTTTTGTATGAATAATTTAAATTCGCTGTATTTTTTTAATATATCTGAAGCTACATAAACTAATTACAGACATAGATATACCTTATCCTATTGTAAGTACAAAGTTTCAGAGCAATCTAGCTAGTCGTTTTAAAATGAGAGCGTAACTACGTTTGTATCGCCGGGAACTCTTAGCAAATAATAATGTGTGAAAATCGTAAAAGTTTAAATCAGTAGGTAATCATCAATCACATTTTATGTTCTCAAACACGACAGATTTTGTCGGCTCTACCCTCGTCAACGATAAAGCACGTAATATACAACGGCTTCGTAATCTGATCCGAACACTTCAATTTCGGACGCGACCTTCTATATCGATCGGCGTTATCCACGTGATAAAATAATTGACAATTTTCAACACCGACGCCGGAACCAGCGCCGGAATATAAATAGATGAACCTCTTGGTATGAATTTTCTCAAATGATTTTGAGGCCTCAGACCCTAAAGGATAACTCACGTTAGACCGGGCCGTGACCGGGCCGGAGCTTCCGGCGCTTACTTTTCTGTGACATGACAGGTGATCACGTGATGCTTTCTATAGAAAACGAAGCGCCGGAAGCTCCGGCCCGGACACGGCCCGGTCTAACGTGAGTCATCCTTAATCCGGTAAACAAAAGCCTTTGTTTCTTTTATTTGTTTATTTATATTTATACAATTTACATACTAGTATTAACTTACAAAAAGGGCACATTTTTTATTGATCCCCCACTTACAGGCAATCACAGCATGCATTATTATATTAATTTAAACATTAAGTCAACAGTAACACCTAGAAAAAGACTTAGTATACATTAGAATAATTTAGAATAAGTATATAATACTAATTAACAAGACACCTAATAGTTAATATTAATAATAACTAAGGTAACTTAGCCGAGCTAGCTGAGGTTGTCAACAGACAATAATTTGTTTTAAATAAGACTTCACTATCGTGAAACACATCCAAGGAACATTATTAGAACATTTTATGGAGAGGCGCCTTAGTAAACTCTATTACAGGATAGTAGCGAAGTTTAAGTGCATAAAAATCTCAAATTAATTATCTAGCATGTTTAATTGATCAAGCATTCCACGCTTCCCCTTCCCTGACAGAATGTATATAGGCGGAGCAAAGAACGCGAAAACAAAATCCAGGGCTGCAGGGCGCGTCAGGGTCCCGGCCTCCAAACTTGATTGCCGTGACGCAAATCATTTGCCCGCTAGAGGGCGCATTAAGGGCGAGCCATGCTATTCAAGCTACCAGTGTATAGAGCGTCGTAAAAGTTCGAAAACATGCCGGAGCTAAATTGAGTTACGGCTGACTCAGGCTAAAACGTTTCGTTTTCTATGGAAAGCATCAAGTGATCACATTACTCATCATAGAAAATGAATTGTTGGACGTCTCGGCCCGGACCCGGACCGTTCTTAAAATTAAATATTGTTCAAGAGAATGCAGACTCAAGGAAATCAGATAAAAAAACTTCGGTTGTGCTGTATAGAGCAGAAATAATCGATCTTGAATAAAATTCAAAAAGATGTATAAAAATTCGGTCAGGACTGTTGTATGATAACAATCCTGACCGAATTTTTAATCATCTTACATACATAGGCAGGAGGTCCCCTATGCTAAAAGGTGGTGTGACGTCTAGGCTCCATTGTATTAGAAGGTGGTAAATAAACTCAGTTTGTGCTCGTGTGCTTTACGACCTGTCCGCTCGCCATGACGGTTGACAACGGAGTGTCGACTTGCAGGTAGTTCGCATTGCACTTATTATATAAATGTCACAGGTGGTATCCCAAAAACAAATGAACTTGATGGAACTCATGGAACATTCAGATTGATATTTGAAGGTACAATGTTTGCATTTTTTCATTTAAATTACTGTGTTTTAGCTTATCAGCGTAGTCAACTTGACAATTATTCGCAAGCAATGAAACGCTATCATTACCATGCATTATTAACGTTTGTCATCTTGGGTAGGTCCCCAGGGTAGGTATACACGGAATCTATCGGAGGCCGTCTAAACTATGACGTCACAGTACGTCGTAAAGGCGAGTTAATTAGAAGGTAACGTTTATATTGTGGGATCAGGGTATTGGTTTTACGACATCGATGTTTTTAGATTATGAGCAGGTTACGCTGCGCACAATCAATGAAAATTGGGCGCGGGCTTTAATAAAGATTTTCATTTGTATATATAATTACCCTGCATACCATAGCAATATAATTTTCACATCACCAATTCGAAAAAGGGGTTTTTCTTCCCTGCTAGGAGGGATCAAAGTGGCACTTTTCTTCCCTGCTAGGAGGGATCAAAGTAACACTTTTCTGTTCTAGGACACTATTTTTGCATTTTTTTTGCACAATATTTTTTTTGCTTATATAATATTTTTAAACATCATAATTACCTCATAGGTGATGTGGAAAAGCAGTATGTGTCACACGGTAGCAAAATTATTTCCATCTTGGGCGTAACACACTTGAATCCCTTTAGGATTAATCAATGTACGCCCTCGCCATAAATATGTCATTTTTATTATAATTTACAACGACGGGACTTAATCGCGTAAAATAAGTATTAAACCCACCTCCGACGTTTCGAGGACGGCGTTGTGCGCCTAGAAGATGTTGATGTTGATGTCAACTTTAGTCAGTCTTCTCCGAGACCACGGGGACAACGCCGTCCTCGAAACGTCGGAGGTGGGTTTAATACTTATTTTACAGGATTAAGTCCCGTCGTTGTAAATAATAATGAGTAAAATTTTTTTTTTATTTAGTTTATAGCTGATACAGCCGAGGAATCTGACGAGCAGAATTTTTAACAGAATCATACTTTCAAAGTAGAGTCAGAACAAGCTAACTCGGCAGCGATTTTGATAGCACAGACTGTGCAAGTGTTATTTAAAACTTCAAACTTCTATGTAATTATGACGTCACAAGTTTACGCGGCGTCTCATATCTTAATATTTCCGTCAAATTTCCTGGCTTTATTTGGCTGGCCTCTTATTTACAAAATTGTGACTTCATGCATAACCAATTTCGCACACACACCACTTATCGGATTAGAGACATTCAGCGCTCGCTTTCGAGTTATGAATGTGTGCGTGTCACGTGTAAACACGAGGAAATCAACGTGTTGTAAGACAGTTTTGTCTTCGACCCTCTACTGCCTATGTTCCATTTTTCGGCGACCCCTCGACCCCCTCGTAATCTAAAGGGCGTTGTCTAAAATCACACCCCGATTTGACCCAGAATGGAAGTTAATCCACTTAAAATTGCAATTTGAATAGCTTTTGCTTTTGCTACACCACTTTGGAACTGCTAATGAAAACAGACTTATGATGTACTTGGGCATTTTTTAGGGTTCCGTACCCAAAGGATAAAAACGAGACCCTATTACTAAGATTCCGCTGTCCGTCTGTCTGTCACCAGGCTGTATCTCATGAACCGTGATAGCTAGACGGTTGAAATTTTCACAGATGATGTATTTCTGTTTCCGCTATAACAACAAATACTAAAAAGTACGGAACCCTCGGTGCGCGAGTCCGACTCGCACTTGGCCGGTTTTTTTTCTAAAGAGATACACTCGACTTTTTTCCAAGGTAGGTAAATTTAATGTTTATCCTACTGAGAATCACGAGCTCTTTCGATCCTACTAGGAGAAAAAAAAGTTTTATTTTTCCATTCCGTTACCATTTTTCACACACTTTGTATGGCGGTAACAAAATGGAAAGTACGTAATATGTATGACAATTTTGGGACAATTTTTTTCTCCTAGGAGGTTGGATAGAAATAACATTAAATTTCCTTACTTTAAAAAAATCGAGTGTATCACTTCACAGAAAAATGCCCACATAAAATAAACAAATGGTTTTAAAAACCATTTTGGGAAGTAATTTCTTTTTTGTTTAAAAAGTTATTAATAGCTAGCTTTTGCCCGCAACTTCGTCTGCGCGGAATTATTAATTTGGATAGCTTATTATTTATCCAATCTGCTTTTTATTTACGCCCCATAAAAACTTTCTTATTTGACAGACAATTATACCAGTTATTACTCCAGTTTGGCGCATTTATAATATATATGTAACTGTGTAATTGTTTTATATGAATAAATTAATTAATAATAATATAATAACGCCTAGATAATGTATAATAGCAATCATTCAATTTGAGCATATGCTTACATCAATTATCAGGCGATGCATCAATTATCTCACTTCCTGCTCGCTTTTCGCGGGATAAAAACTATCCTATGTCCGCAGGACATTCTTTTAAAATACCAAATTTCAACTAAATAAATTAAACGGTTTTAGCTTTAAGAGGTAACAGCTTTTATTTAATACTAGCTTTTATTTTGCCCGCGACTTCGTCTGCGTGGAATTAGTAATAAGAATGAAATTATTGATTCCCCATAGAAACTTTCACCCCACTTTATACCCCCCTAATGGATGATTTCGTTGATAAAACCTATTCTGTCACTACCCACATTTCAAACTATCTCTATACCAAATATCATCTAAATCGGTTCAGCGGTTATTGATTCCCCATACAAATTTCCACCCCCCTTTCACCCCCACAAAGGATGATTACTGGGATAAAAACTACCCTATGTCCTTCCTCGGGACTCAAACTACCTCTGTACCAAATTTCAACTAAATCGGTTTAGCGGTTTAAGCGTGAAGAGGTAACAGACAGACAGACACACTTTCGCATTTATAATATTAGTATGGATAGTATGGATTAAAGTTATCAAGTATATTGGCATCTAATCATAATACCTATATATTCTAGCAAAACACCGACCTGAGCAAGCCCCATCCAATTATGCAAATTTTATCACCCTCATTAGCTATTGTATTAATTAATACAAATGGCTCATAATTTACTATTAGTGTTATGGGGGGTGAACGTCAAATACATAACAATATACAATATACATATTCACCTCAGCAGCTCGAACAAGCCTACTTTCGTGAAACAAAGTAGCTTTTTAATTTAGTGAAGGCCATGAACTGCCACTTCATACTTCGGGGTCTGTAAAAAATTCGAAATACATTTTAACCTTTAATATGTTCTCACTACTGAGGTGAAAAATTATATGTGCAACACGAGAGCAAAGTTATTTTACATCTCGTGTTTTTGAGTCCCTCGCTACGCTCAAGATTTTAACTTAGAATCTTTCGCTTACTCGGGCCTCAAAAT